>NC_061823.1:23050495-23052995 GCF_019202785.1 Penaeus chinensis | reverse complement strand
AATGTAGAGCTCATTAAATATCTCACTTGGACTGGTTCCGAAGCATGCGTAATATTCCAGAACTATTCGTTAATTATCAGATTTTTTTTTTTTTTACGGGGGAGGGGGAGAGGAAGGGGGAAGGAGAAGGGGAAGAGAAGAGAGGGTTGATCACCTTCCCTATTTAGTATTGTACACGTGTTAAGGGATGAGGGAAAAGGGGGGCCGGGGGTATGGGGGAAAGAGGAGATTCTATTAGTTGATCAGTTTGTCAGTATCGGAGTCGGCTGACAGATAGTGAGCTATTTATTATTTAATAAGGAGAGAGGGGAGAGAGAGAGAGAGAGAGAGAGAGAGAGAGAGAGAGAGAGAGAGAGAGAGAGAGAGAGAGAGAGAGAGAGAGAGAGAGAGAGAGAGAGAGAGGAAGGGACAGGGACAGGGACAGGGACAGGGACAGGGACAGGGACAGGGACAGGGACAGGGACAGAGACAGAGAAAGATAGAAAAAGACAGAGAAAGAGACAGGGACAGAGATAGAGACAGAAACAGAAAGGCAAAACACAAATGCAAATGCTAAGGAAGAGAGAGAGAGAGAGAGAGATAGATAGATAGATAGATAGATAGATAGATAGATAGATAGATAGATAGAGAGAGAGAGAGAGAAACGAACGAACATTTTATCCCGAACTCGGCGCCGCTCCCTCGGGCACAGCATCTCCGCAGCCTCCGCTTGAACATCATCGAAGGTCATCCTCCCTCTCTCCGCTTTGGCATTCCTCGCCGACGTCTTGCAATTTGGCTCCTGATCTGACGGCGGCGATGAGGGCGAGGCAGGAGGGGCAGGTCGGTGCCTTAGATGCTGTCGATTTCGTTGCCTCGTCAAAGTTGGTCTTGTCAGGTGTTGGTGGGAGTTCCTTGCTGCTGTATTTGGTGGTGTTTTTGTTGTTATTGTTTGTTTTGTTTGTCTTCGTTTTCACCACCCCCACCACCACCACCGTCACCACCACCCCCACCACCACCACCGTCGAGGCCACTGGACCAGACCGCTGAATTGAGGCAGTTGACGGACGTCGCGTTGATGTCGCCCATAGTTTCTGGCTCGGCGGTCAGGCGACGACGCGAGTTATGGGCACGCATGGCGCGCCTCATTCTCCCCGCTCTCTCTTTCTTCTTCGTCTTAGTCTTATTTTCCGGCATAGTCTTTTTATTTTTATTTCTTCTTCTTTTTTTCCTCCTCCTCCTTTTCATCCATCATCATCTTCTTCTCCTTCTTCCCCTTCGATGCCGCAACGTAATCGCCAGATATCCTGCAACGCATTAAATACCGATCTCCGTATTTCACACCACGCATAATGCATCACAAATCATTGCTGGCGTTCATAGGCGGCGAATTCCAGGTCGTTTCGTCTGGCTCAGAAATGTCGTGTTTTGGATTCTGTGGTTAAGCCTCGGAGGCCGTGTCCTTGGAAGAGGGAGAAGGGAAAAAAAATAAAATGGAAGTGGAGTAGGAGGAAGAAAGAAATGTAAATTGGAAGTAGGATTAAAAGTAGAAGAAGCAGTGGTGTTAGTAGTAGAGGAAGAAGAAAAGAAAAAGATGAAAAAGGGAAAAAAAAATATAAGAAGGAGAAGGAAAAGAAGAAGGATGGTAATAATATTAATGATAATAATTAATATATAATTATTATTATTATTATTATTATAGTAATAATAGTAATAATATCAATAATAATAATGATAGTAATAATAATAATGATAAGAAGAAGGAGAAGAAGAAAAAGAAGAAGAAGAAGAAGAAGAAGAAGAAGAAGAAGAAGAAGAAGAAGAAGAAGAAGAAGAAGAAGAAGAAGAAGAAGAAGAAGAAGAAGAAGAAGAAGAAGAAAGATCAGGAGGAGACGGAGGAGAGGCAGGAGAGAGGCAGGAGAGAGTCAGCCCAAGCACACGTACAGCTCGACGGATGAGTGACAGGAGGGAGCTTTACGGAGGCAATCCATCTAGGTTTTGTCTTGTGGTGCTCCCCCCCCTCTCCGCTTATTCCCCCGCCCACCCCTCCCCCCACCGCCCCCTCCCCCTTCTAATCCAGAGCTGCTTTTGGCGTCGCAAATTCTCGGCGGCCGCTTCGTGTCACGTGCTCTGGCGAAGCGAAGGGGAAATTCTGGTCGTTCGAGGCACTTCCCCTATTCCTCCTCCCTCCCCCCCCCCCCTCATGCACCTCTCCTCCTCGTAGACATTTTTATGTTTCTTTTTCCTTTTTCTTTTCTTTACTTTTTATTTTTCTTTTTTCTTTACTTCCTCCCTTTTCTTTCTCCTCTTCCTTCATCGTTTATTTCCTTATTATTTTTTCTTGTCTTCATTTTCGTTGTTTTTGTCCCTCCACCTCTACCTCCACCTCCTCCTCCTCCTCCTCTTCCCCTCCCCCTCCCCTCTCCCTTCCCTTCCCCTCCCCCCCTCCTCCTCCTCCTCCTCCTCCTCCTCCTCCTCCTCCTCCTCCTCCTCCTCCTCCTCCTATTCCTCTTCCTTTTCC
>NC_061823.1:23012995-23030495 GCF_019202785.1 Penaeus chinensis | reverse complement strand
CCTTCCCAATTATATCTACCTGTTTATCTTCTCCTATACCTCCTTATCTCACCAATTCTTTCCTTTCCTTTTCCTCCTGTCCTCGGGAAGAAAGGGACGGCCCACATCCCTCTCTTCAGTCTTTCAGTCTCCCCCACCTCTCATTTTCCCTTCCCAATTCCACCTTTCTGCTCCCCCCTATCTTTCCCTCTTTCTGCTGCCCCTTTTCAGTTTCATTCTCCCTCCCCAATCACCCCCATTTCTCTTCGCTCCCTCTCCCTTTCCTTACCCTCCTCACCCTCCTTTCTCCTTCCCCACCCTACCCCCTTTCTCCTTTCCTTCTCTCACCTTCATCCCACAACTGGAACCATCAGCGACTCGGTACATAGCGGAATCCCTTATACATTAAACCCCAAGCAAAGCCAAGGACGAACCATTACGTGTACAACGAACTGGGTTGAACCATTACATCCGAGTCATTAAGGGGTATGTCGCCTGGATGACTGACAAAGGACACCACTAATGGCTCGCTGTGTCCTCCATTATACAACCGGGATTTAGAAGTTCGAAGTTTTCCTTAGAGTTTGTGTTGTTTGGGTTTATGCTTCGCTTGGTTTGTGTGGCTTCATTTCAGATTTCGGTGTTTGGGTTTAAAGTTTACAGATGGGTGTGTGTGTATGTGTCTGCTTGCATTTTTATATGTTCGCTTATTTTGGTTGACCTATTTCATGTGGGAGGGAAAGGTGCGTGTTTTTACATTAGTGTGCGTCTTTATGTATATATATTTAAGTGTGTGCGTGCTTGTTTGTTAGTGTGAGTGTGAGTTTCTGTGTTTGCGTGTGTATAATCTGATAAAAATTCCCTTATTCTCATTTTAAAAATGTATCCGTTCCGCACTGTCAAAGATTTGATAACAATTGCTTATAAAGAAGCATTTTTTCACAAGCAATCGGATTAGATTACTTAAATATTGTCGAAAGACTTTGAAAGACTTTCATCTTCATGTTTTATCAAAACTTTGATATTCACAAGACGAGAACATTACAGGGACTGACTTGCGTCTATTTTAGGAATCTCACATCAGAAGACAGTCACGTCTCTTAAAAAAATGCCGAAAGTTCATATGCAGTAACTATTTATATATATATATATATATTCCTTTGCCATTATGGAGCCAGATTTTATTGGCGCTCTCCTAGCGGCGCAGACTCGCCCAATGTGTCTGGTATTACGAACTTCTTGAAGAAAACAGCCATAAAGATTTAATATGGCGGTCGTTAGGTCCGCCTCAGATCCTCGGGATGATATGAAGAACGTGTGAACTGGCCTTGACTCGTACATTTTCCATGACTTGGAAGTTGAGAGTCGAAATGAATAGCTAAAAAAGAAACAAAAAGCAGACCGAGAAAGGAAGGAGGTGAAGGGGGTTAAGTGATACGGTTTCGTTAAGAGCCAGATGGGAAAATAAAAAGGGAATCATGATGTGCGAGGAAAATATTGCCGGAAAGACGGAGGAGAAGCAGGGACAAGGGACTCCCGCCTCCGGGAACAGCGTGATGGCAACTCGTATGGCAGGATTCGGGCGTCATTGGGATGCCATGACTTCCTTTTCGACGTACGTGACGAAGGGTCCGTGGCGGCGCCGCGGCGAAGGCTGGAATAACATCCTACGTAAACTCTCCCTTCTTCTTCACGCCTCCCGCCCCCGCCTCCTCTTCTCTCACCCCTTTTCTTTCTTCCCCTTCTTTCTTTCCCTCTCCTTCTTCCTCTTCTTTCTTCCCCTCCTCTCACCCCATTTCCATTCTCCCTTCTCTCCTTTTTTCTTCCTCGTCTCAAATCTCCACCTTTTTAGTTTAGCCTTGCCCTTTTCCTCTCCTCCTCTCCTTCTCTCTCCCTCTTCTTCTCTCCGCCCCCTGTGCTTAAACCCTGCTTCTCCTTTTCGTCTTACAAACCTCCAGTCCCATGTCCCCTGCCTACTCTTCCTCTTTCCCCTCTCTTGCTCTCCTTCTCCTCATATTCATCGTTCAGCTTTTCTTATTTGCCTTCTGCCCTTCTTCCTCCCCGTCTTCTTCTTCTTCCACCCCGTCTTCTTCTCCTTCTCCTTCTTCTCCTCCTTCTCCTTCTCCTCCTTCTCCTCCTTCTCCTCCTTCTCCTTCTCCTTCTCCTTCTCCTTCTCCTCCTCTTTCTCCTCCTTCTTCTTCTCCTCCTCCTCCTCCTCCTCCTCCTCCTCCTCCTCCTCCTCCTCCTCCTCCTCCTCCTCCTCCTCCTCCTCCTCCTCCTCCTCCTCCTCCTCCCCCCCCCCATCACTATCCCTCTCTTCCTCCTTCCTCCTTCCTCCTCCTCCTCCTCCTCCTCCTCCTCCTCCTCCTCCTCCTCCTCCTCCTCCTCCTCCTCCTCCTCCTCCTCCTCCTCCTCCTCCTCCTCCTCCTCCTCCATCTTCCCCTCCTTGGCCACACTCCGTCTGCAGGTGTTTGCCGGACGCTTAAAACACAAAACAGAAAACGTGACGCGCGAGGGAAAGGGGGTTGGCTGTGCAAAGAAAACGGCGTGCGTGATGGGGTATTTTGTAAACACTCGAGCGATGCCCCTTGGCGCTTTTGAAGGAGGCGAGGGCGGTATTTTAGGGCATGATAATTGAAATCGCCAAATTCAGATTCCAGGCGGGTGTTGTTATGGTTTGTAGGTATGAATATTCATTTCGCTTCGTCGGGTTCTTGAGAAGAAGAAGAAAAAAAATCTTTCTTCTCTTCTCTTTGTCTCTCGTGCCTCTATTTGTCTTTCTCGTTCTCTGTTTCGCTCTTTTCATATTCCTCGTTCTCTCTCTCTTTCTTCTTCCTCTTGTTCTTTCCCTTTCCTTCCTCGTGTTTATCAAATCTATTTTCCATTTCTTGATTTCATACCTATGTTTTTTTCTTCCTAACATCCATCTTTTTTTCTGTCTCTCTCTCTCTCTCTCTCTCTCTCTCTCTCTCTCTCTCTATATATATATATATATATATATATATATTTCCTTTCTTCTCTTCACTCTCTTTCTCTCTCTCCCCTCTCTCTCTCTCCCCTCTCTCTCTCTCCCCTCTCTCTCTCTCCCCTCTCTCTCTCTCCCTCTCCCTCTCCTCTCCTCTCCCTCTCCCTCTCCCTCTCCCTCTCCCTCTCCCTCTCCCTCTCCCTCTCCCTCTCCCTCTCTTCTGTTCACTTTTTTCGTTTCGTCACACCCCTTCCTTTTTCTCTTCACTCCCATAGGTTCTCTCGACCTTCCCCCTTCATCCTGTGGGAAGGTTAGAGTCCCACGTTCAGCCGTCCAGGATCCGTGACGTTTTAGTGCGGCCGTGACCATGACAGGCCGTATCCTTACCGATCACCGACAGCCAAAGACAAACAGACAAAGACACAGACAAATACATAGACACAAATGCATTACTATATAACCGTATGGGACATTAAAGTCAGGATCGTGAATTGCCATTGTTGTTTCGGAAAAGCGTGGTATCCCCTGGACGTCGGCGAAGAGGAAAGCCAAAGAAAACGGTCGAAGTGATATGGGATTCTGGGACGCCTTCCCCACGGAACAGAATCGCCCATAAATACACGAAATCGACTTTGTTAAGGGAGAGAGAGAGGGAGTGGGAAAAAATATTGACTCATCCCTTGACGAAGAAGCAAAAAAAATGAATTGGGTAGTAATTGCGGGTAAACACATTCAGGCCTCATTTTCCGGCGAGTTACGCCTTAAATACTTTGTCACGTTTTCTTTTATGTTTGATTAGGGCGGATGGATGATCTGTCTTTTTTCAACAGAAAACGGTATTCTGATAGACCAGTGCTAGTCGAGCGAAATGGGCAAGGTCGCCTCTTGTACAGTCTATCTTGTCCGGAAAGAAGGCATGTTGTTCCATTAAGAATAAGTGGCAATAGTGATATTAAAGAAAATAAAACAACTGCCGCGTGTATATAAAGTTATTATTGCTGATATTTTGAAATTGGTTCTCACTCGATAGCTCCTCCGGGCGACACGGACGCCTGTGATGTTAATTGTCAGACCAGAATTACAAGGAATTGGTTAATGCTAAGACCGAGGGCGAGAGCGAGGGCGAGAGCGAGGGCGAGAGCGAGGGCGAGCGAGAGGGCGAGCGAGAGGGCGAGCGAGAGGGCGAGCGAGAGGGCGAGCGAGAGGGCGAGCGAGAGGGCGAGCGAGAGGGCGAGCGAGCGACCGAGAGAGAGAGAGAGAGAGAGAGAGAGAGAGAGAGAGAGAGAGAGAGAGAGAGAGAGAGAGAGAGAGAGAGAGAGAGAGAGAGAGAGAGATGAAGAAGAAGAAGAAGAAGAAGAAGACCGAGAGCCGAAACAGAGACCTCGACCCCGTGCGCTCGCCGTCCAGCCTCCGTCGAAAATGCCATCACGAGGCCTCGCCATGAGACGCCCTGGAATCCACTCGTGGTGATTTCGGCGTGGCGCTGGGGACATAATCAGTGTCGTTTGCCACCGAAGGAGAGGCAGAAGCAGCGGGAGGAGGAGCGGGCGCCGTGTCGTTGATCCTCGGAGGGCCCAGGGCGTCGTTCGTTCGTTTGTGTCATTTCGGGGAGACACGAATCAGGTTTTATGTGCTTCCGGTGACGTGATTGCGAGGCTTGTTCGGCGTTAATGAGGGCCGATAGAGCGGGAGTGTGACAGATTCGGTATTTATTGTGTATCATTATCTGCGTTGTTTATAGCGGGGAGTTTTGTATTCATGGGGGTGAAGAAGTCATTATCGTTACCATTATCACGAGCAGCTGCAACAGCTGGTGACTGTTACTGGTAAAAGTAATGTTAATGAAAATTAAAGTACTTCCCTATTCGTCCTTCTCTTTATTATCAGCAACAGCAGCTGTATAATTATTATCAGTATTACGCGGCCACTGCCACCACCACATCACCATCATCATCACTACCGCGAACACCACTACTAACGCCAAACAATCCATCGGCATCAACGCTTGTTCAACAATTCTGAAATCACTTTTCGCTTTATTCAGCAAAAAACGTCTCTGTGTTTGCAATTCAATATCTCAGGGGTAAAACGTACACAACCTCCATTTCTTTTTCTCTCTCTCTTTTTTTTTTTTTTGTCTTCCAGTGAGAAAAAGGGGTTTGAAAGTGTGACCGGTCTAAGTAATGGAGGCGGGAAAGGGATGGCCCAGAGTGATGATCAGCGTCCCAAATGATGATATATATTTGTCGTAATGGATGATATCGACCGCAGAATGAAGAACTATTATCATAATACCATCATCATCATCATACCCAAACCAGTAGCACGTCTGGCCGGGATCGACGCAAGGCCACACGCAACGGCCCTGCAATGCCGCGGCGACGGGTTTGAAAAGGGAGGTTGGGGTTAATGGAGAGGGGGTTGAGGGGATAGAGGGTGGGGATAGAGGGGTTAGGAAGCGCTTCAGTTAGAGGGTGGTAGCGGAGGTTTCCTCAAGACAGCTACAGTTGGATCGGGAAAAAAAAGTTTTAGCTGGGGTTCCTCGTTGTGACAAAGGGGTTTCTTACAGGGGAAAGGAGGGTTGTTAAAAAAGGGAGGATTTAAGGTCCAAGACGTTTAGTAGGAGTTAGGGGGGAGGGGTAAGTGAAAATGCCAAGGATGCCGAAGTTGGAAAATCCTAGCGACTACTGATTGCCCTCCTCCGGTGGTCCTGAGAAACTGCGCCTCTCCCCTTCCTCTCGCCCCTCCTCTTCCCCTTTCGCCTTACTCTTACCCCTTCCATTCTCCCTATTTCTTTCCACCCCCTCTGCCTCTTTCCTTCCACTTGCTCCTCCCCCCCCCCTTCCCCCTTTCCCTTATTCTATACGCCGAGATTTTTTTGTTGTTGCTTCTTCCGTCTTCTTCCCAGGGTCCGTCGGCGAGGTGTCGTCCGGGAAACCGCTTCGCTTTTGTCTCTCTTTGTCTCTGTTGCTGCCGTGCATGTGGCGGGGAGGGGGAGGGGGGGAATGTGTGTGTGTGTGTGTGTGTGTGTGTGTGTGTGTGTGTGTGTGTGTGTGTGTGTGTGTGTGTGTGTGTGTGTGTGTGCGTGTGTGTGTGGTTGTGTGTGTTTGTGTGTTTGTGTTTATCCTTGTGTGCGTGTGTTCGTCCCCGTGAGTGCATGTCTAAACTTATCCGAGTTCCTATTCCTATTTGCGAACGCACACAACCATGCATACATACATACCCCCACCGAGACACACGACCCCCTCCTCCCACCCGACAACCCCATCCTCGGAGGGCATCGCGACCCATGACAATCGCCCCGCGGGAGGCGCGCACCGGACCCCGAAAGCACAAACAAAAGAAGGGAGTTTTCACCAACCTGATCCGCCATTGTCACTTGCGGGTAGCGTGTCTCCAACCCGTGACCCGAGAAAGAGTCTTAAACAATTGGAAAACAGATGGATACGGCGATAACCCAGATTAACAGAATCCTCGGGCCGCGGAGGTGTAAAGCTGAGACAGATTATTCCTGGCAAAATCTGCGAGATCAGATTTGGGCGAGAGGAGGAAAGGGTGCGAAAGAGAGGAGTGGCAGTTGGCGGGAATCGTCTCACGTGAATTGTTCGCTCTTTTCGCGTTTTTTTATTATAGGATTTCGCGATTTGGATGCGTCGTCGGAATAAAGCTCTTGGATGATGGATGATCGAGTGGTACTCTCGATGAGCAATTTCATGGAAGGTTGCCTCTCTTTATATCTTTGTGTGTATTGAAAAAGGATTGGAAGTTAGATGGGTAGGAAGTATACGCAAATGTGTATGTTTATACGTTTGCGTATGTAGACCTAGAAGTATTTATAAAGGCATCATCGACCAATGGTTACCTTCGATATAACATATATATTTATATATGTTTAATTATGTGTGTGTGTGTGTGTGTGTGTGTGTGTGTGTGTGTGTGTGTGTGTGTGTGTGTGTGTGTGTGTGTGTGTGTGTGTGTGTGTGTGAAATATGTGTCTTAAAAATATATTGCCCTTGACATATCCTGACACCTCAAACTGAAATAATATCCATAAAAAAGGACAGAAAACGAAATTGATAGATATCAAACTCCGGGTCGTTTAAGACAAATGGAACTACGTCATTTATTTCTCCCTGCACCTAAATTGGAGTTCCCAGAGGCATTTATTTTTATTATTATTATGGCGTCTTCAATGAATCTCTCTTTTCGCAGCTGGAGTTCAGTAACAGATTTATTAATTTTTATTATTATCATTATTGTTATTATTGTTATTATTATTATCATTATCATTATCATTATCATTATCATTATCATTATCATTATCATTATCATTATTATTATTATTATTATTATTATTATTATTATTATTATTATTATTATTATTATTGTTTACAGAAGCTGTATCAAACTCGGAATTCGTTACTGATAGAACATTCTAGAATAAGAGGAATTTAAGCATTGTGGTACATTTCAAAGTGTAATTAACTTGCTTGCTCATTTATTAGCGAGCCAGGTCATTAATTGAAGTAATTACATATTGGTGAATACAAAATACAAGGTTTAATCCGTTTCAGATTTAT
Source organism: Penaeus chinensis (assembly GCF_019202785.1). Classification (NCBI taxonomy): domain Eukaryota; kingdom Metazoa; phylum Arthropoda; class Malacostraca; order Decapoda; family Penaeidae; genus Penaeus; species Penaeus chinensis. The sequence continues at coordinate 23,022,971 of NC_061823.1, read as the reverse complement.
TACTCATGAGGCATAAATCATTTATTGATCTAACGAAAATATACATGTATTCTGACACCCAGTGATTATTTCTCCGCTGTTATGAGATCGAAAAGATTATTTTATTCCATTATGATCAATCCTACTGGAATATTATATTACACTTTCACAATCTTCCGTCTCTCTTTTTCTTGTATTTCTGTGCATGTGTATTGGATGTATGAGTAAATAAATAATTGAATAAATAAATAAAGATGAATATATAGATAAATAAAATAAACGAACGAATGAATAGCCTAACATACATAAACCTTAAGACAAACAAACAAACAAACAAAGCAAGCAAGAAACCAACCATCCAACCTATTAAACAAACATTCAAGCAAATAAAACACACACACACACACACACACACGCACGCACGCACGCACGCACGCACGCACGCACGCACGCACGCACGCACGCACGCACATACAAACGCGTCCTCAACAAGTGCGCGTGGGGTCCGAGGAACGTCCTCGAGCGCCTTGGAATTATCCCTGAGCGGCGTCTCCCGTTTCGCGGTCGCCCATTCGACGCCGCTGATAACTGCCCCGGGATTCGCGGAGAAATTTGCATAATGCGGGGGCCATTTTGGATGGACCGGGAGGCGCATCTGGGGGGGTGATCTAGGGGGGAAAGCGGGGGGGGGGGAGGTTTTGGTGGGAAGGAAGGGGGAGAGGAGGGGCTAAGGGGTAGGGGTAAGAGGTAAGGGGTAGAGGTAAAGGGTTAAGGGGAGGGGGCAAGGAGCAAGGGGTAAGGGGCAATGGATAAAGTGTGAGGGAAGGGGTTAAGGGACAAGGGGAGAGTGTAGGGGAAGAGAGGGGGTTGAGAGGGGAGGAAGGGAAGGGGAAGAGGTTGGGAGGAGAGGAGAGGGAAGGAGATAATGGGTAAGGGGTGAAGAGATAGGGAGGAAGGAAAAAGGAAGAGTACGTAGGGTTAAGGGGACTTTGTTGAGAGCGAGAGGCATTAGAAGGGGACGGATATGGGAAGTTAAAGGTAAAAGAAGTGAGGGGTTATGGGGGGGGGGGGGAGAAGAGAGCGAGGGAGGGGGCACGGGTGAATTAGCAATGAGTATGGAAGAGGGGGGGGTAGGGGAGGGCAAAGGCTACGTGGTTCAACAGGGTCGGGAATGATGGGGGGGGGGAGACATTTTAACAGATGATCAGGCCCGCCATCACTGCCCTGAAGAATGAACAGAATTTGCCCCGTGCGGACCTGGCGAGGGGGGGGGGGGCGGCGTGGGTGACGGGCAGGAGTCAAAGGAGGCTGGGCTCTCTCTCTCTCTCTCTCTCTCTCTCTCTCTCTCTCTCTCTCTCTCTCTCTCTCTCTCTATCTCTATCTCTATCTCTATCTCTATCTCTATCTCTATCTCTATATCTATCTCTCTCTTTCTCCTTCTCACTCACTCACTCACTCACTCACTCACTCACTCACTCACTCACTCACTCACTCACTCACTCACCCACTCACTCACTCACTCACTCACTCACTCACTCACTCACTCACTTAAGCAGGCTGCGGAACAAAATCACCTGCTCGTTTGCAACTGACTCGTAGGCGTAGGCGTGGGCGTGGAGGTGGGCGTGGGCGCGGGCGGGAGGAGCTTCGGGATCTGTTACTCGTATTGGGTTTCTAATTTAGTACTTGGTGTGACCTTATCGCGGAGCCTGGCCGACCGACCTCTCTCCTGATGATGGCTAGATGCCCTCTCCTCGCTTCTCTCTCTCTCTCTCTCTCTCTCTCTCTCTCTCTCTCTCTCTCTCTCTCTCTCTCTCTCTCTCTCTCTCTCTCTCACTCACTCACTCACTCACTCACTCACTCACTCACACACCCTCATCTTTACTATTGTAACGGTTGCACAGCACCCGATCGGAGGCCATCCCTTGATCATATCTGAGGCAACAGCATCTTGCTCTTTGTCATCATAAATACACATACACAGACATGTGGGTATGTATATTATATATATATGTATTCATATGCATATGTATATTATACATATATGTATTCATATGTATACATATATGTATACACACGCCCACTTATATGTATATGTATAAATGTAAATATATGTATATTTATATGTATATTTATATGTATTTATATGTATACATATATGTATACACACATGTGTATATATATTATATATATATATATATATATGTGTGTGTGTGTGTGTGTGTGTGTGTGTGTGTGTGTGTGTGTGTGTGTGTATGTGTGTGTGTGTGTGTGTGTGTGTGTGTGTGTGTGTGTGTGTGTGTGTGTGTGTGTGTGTGTGTGTGTGTGTGTGTGTGTGTGTGTGTGTGTGTGTGTGTGTGTGTGTGAGCGCACAATCAGGAACCTCTGTGCTTCCTGAGTGCCTTTCAGCGTCCCCTCAGACTTGAGAGAGGAAACCTTGGGAAACCTTGAGCTTCGCCGTCAACGAAAGTAAACATGTAAGAGAACCTGTCGCCACGCGCGCATTCCTGCGACAGAGAGACAATGACGGCCATCAGGCGGAGGGGGGCGGCGGGGCTGACATTGTTCCGGCACGTTGACTCCCTCCTGACGACGACGGCGCTGTCCCCGCGTCCGGGAAGATTAGCCTTATCGTGCCGGACGAAAGGCAGCGTCAGGCGATACGATCGCTTCCCGACCGAGGGCATTTCCACCGCGGGGGAAGCGCGCGGGTGATGCTATCGACAGCGCCGGGGGTCTGCGGTGAGTCTGGGGTCTGCCAGGGTTTCAAGGGTTTCCAGGCGCTCTCGGCGGCCTCTCCTCCGTCCCGAGAAATTTTGGGGAGTGTCTCGTACTTTCTAGGGGCTCTGATGATCACTGACCGGGCTCTGAAGCGTGTACATTGGGGTCTCTACTCGCAGTATAGGGTCTGTGCTCTGTAGGGTCTGCAAGGGCTGCCGCGGTCTCTTATGGTCTTCTGAACTTGACGCAACGTTATGCGTCGTTTGTTCTGTTTATCGAAATTTTCGTATTTGTGTTTTTTTCGTGTCTTGGCACGGTGCTCTGGCACGCCTCGCGATCCAAGATAAGGAAAGCATCTATTCACATTCTTTAAAATTGTTGCTTTTACTTTTTTATCTTAGCCTTTTTATACAAACTCGTATATATCTGTGTGTGTTTGTGTGTGTGTGTGTGTGTGTGTGTGTGTGTGTGTGTGTGTGTGTGTGTGTGTGTGTGTGTGTGTGTGTGTGTGTGTGTGTGTGTGTGTGTGTGTGACAAGACAAACACACACACACACATATATATATACACACACACATACACATATACACACACATACAAAAATATATGTGTATATGTATATGTATATGTATGGAATATTATATGTCCATGTTAAAAATAGAAAAAATACACAGTGAACGCAACAAAAAAGCAGACAATACCACATTCAGAGAGATGACATCTTGTGTTCTAAAGAGGAGTCGACTGCACCTTCCCCTGCTCCGCGGGGTCCAATCAGGGGTCAAGCAGGCACGACATATACCCACAGTCTCCCTCCCCCCCCTCGCCGCATGACCCCGCGTGGACCCCCGAGACGTATTGGTAAAAGAGTCTGTTGCTTTTTGCTGTATTTTCTTTATTCTTATTATTTTTTCTTTTGTTTTTCTTTTCCTTACACTCGCATCTCGGAGGTCTGAAACAAACAGGCTTGGAGACGAGATCAGAGGTGATTTCATTCTTGGCCTGCCTGCCTCTTTGAAAAAAAAATGTTCATTAACTCAGAAATTGTTCATTAGAAATAAAGTGTCGTTGATGACTATGTTCCGACGTGTTATTAGCTGTTCTTTCCTTTTGTTCACAGTTCACGGTACCGAGAGTGGACAGGGACGCCAAATGTCGCCAGAGTTCCGACTGCTTCATGGTAAGTTGCAATAACTGTTGAGACGAAATGGGAAGGGAGAAATGGGAAGAGGGAATTGGTTAAGGGGAAATGGGGGATCAAGAGTTAAGGAGAAATAGGGGAGGGGTTCAGGGCTTAATAGGGAATGGGGGAAGGGTATAACGGAAAATAATAAATGGGGAATGTGGTGAGGAAGGGTTAATGAGAAATGGGGAGGGATTCAGTGATTAGTGGGGAGTGGGGAGGGTCTTAAGGGGAAATAGGCAATGGGGAGGGGTTGAGAGTTCAGGAGAAAAGGGGATGGGGTTGAGGGTTAAGGGGAAATTGGGAAGAAGTAATGACTTAGGAGAAATGAGACGTGGAAGGGTTGATGAGAAATGGGGAGTGTTAAGGGTAAATAGCTAATGGGGAGAGTTTAAAAGTTCAGGGAAAATGGGAAGGTGGTTTAAGGGTTAACGGTTGATTATGGATCAGAGGAAAGATACTAGGACGTCAATAGAGGCTGGGGTTCGAGTCATGCACGAACGAGCTTCCGGGTTGTGTGCGTGCGTGCTTGTGTTTGTGTGTGTGTGTGTGTGTGTGTGTGTGTGTGTGTTTGTTTGTTTGAATGTGTGTGAGTGAGTGAGTGAATGCGTACTTTCGTGCGTGCTTGTGTTTGTTTGTTTATGCATGTATGTGTGTGTGTGTGTGTGTGTGTGTGTGTGTGTGTGTGTGTGTGTGTGTGTGTGTGTGTGTGTGTGTGTGTGTGTGTTTGAATGTGTGTGAGTGAGTGAGTGAATGCGTGCGTGCGTGCGTGCGTGCTTTCAGATGCTTTTGTGTTTGCGTCTGCGTGCGTCTGTGTTTACGTGTCAGCTGGAGGATGATGAAGAGCCGAGAGAAGAATGGTTTTACGTTAAATGCGGCTGTATATTTCCGTCACGTAGCTCGTTAGTTGCACTCCCGGGTTTGTTGGTGGCGGTGGTCGTCCCAGCAGGCGTCCGGGGGGCAGGGGGGGGGGGTGCTTGGGTCTTGTCACCCCCCCTCCTCCCCTCCTGACCCATCCCGCCTTATATCTCCCTCGCCTTGTGTTAGATTTTGTATCACTGCTCTTCCCCCTTCCCCCCCCTCTCCCTCCCTCCCTCTCTCTCTCTCTCTCTCCTTCCCTATCTTCCTCCCTCCCTCCCTCCCTCCCTCCCTCCCTCCCTCCCTCCCTCCCTCCCTCCCTCCCCCCTACCTCCCTCTCCCCCTCCCTCTCTCCCCCCCTCTCTCTCTCTCTCCCTCCCTCCCTCCCTCCCTCCCTCTCTCCCTCTCTCCCTCTCTCTCTCCCTCCCTCCCTCCCTCCCTCCCTCCCTCCCTCCTCCCTCTCTCTCTCTCTCTCTCTCTCCTTCTCTCTCTCTCTCTCTCTCTTCTCTCTCTCTCTCTCTCTCTGAGATGTTGAACAAATGCCTCCCTCCCTCCCTCTCTCCCTCCCTCCTCCCTCCCTCCCCTCCCTCCCTCCCTCCCTCCCTCCCTCCCTCCCTCCCCTCCCTCCCTCCCTCTCTCCTCTCATCCTTCACTCCTCTCTCTCTCTCTCTCTCTCTCTCTCTCTCTCTCTCTCTCTCTCTCTCTCTCTCTCTCTCTCTCTCTCTCTCTCTCTCTCTCTCTCTCTCTCTCTCTCTCTCTCTCTCTCTCTCTCTCTCTCTCTCTCTCTCTCTCTCTTTCTCTCTCTCTCTCTCTTTCTCTCTCTCTCTCTCTTCTCTCTCTCTCTCTCTTCTCTCTCTCTCTCTCTCTCTTCTCTCTCTTTCTCTCTCTTTCTCTCTCTTTCTCTCTCTTCTCTCTCTCTCTCTCTCTCTCTCTCTCTCTCTCTCTCTCTCTCTCTCTCTCTCTCTCTCTCTCTCTCTCTCTCTCTCCTCTCTCTCTCTCTCTCTCTCTCTCTCTCTGTATCTCTCAAAAATGAGATGTTGAACAAATGCCCCCTTTCTGTGATCCCCTCGGCAGTCTCTCTCTCTCTCTTCCTTTTTTTCTTGATTTTGCTGCCTCCCCTTTCGTAAGTCCCTCATTATCCTTATTTTCCTTCTAACCGCAGTAATCTGCATTATGTAATTTTCCCATCCCTTTTGTCTTTATTTTTTCACTTTCCGTCTTTATTTTCTTATTTCCCCCATCTTTTCTTTTCTTCGTTTCCTTCTTCATTTTGTTCTTGCCTCTTCTCTACACTTTCCTTTTCTCCTATGTTTCTGTTGTCTTTCCTCCTACATACCTCTCCTCTGCCTTCCCTCTCCTCCTCTTCTTCATTGCCTTCCTCCTCTCTTTCCCCTTCCCTCCCTCCCATTTTCTTCCCTTTTTCTGCACCCGCATACATTCTCTTCACGCAGTTCTTCCTATGTCTTCGCCATACTTTTCCTCCCCTCCTCTCCCTATGCCCTTCTCTCCTTCCCCTCCCGTGCTTCTTCCCACTTCTCCCCTCTTTCCCCTTCCCTCTCATCCCTCTCTTCCCTTCTCTCTTCTTCCTTCCTTCTTACCTTCACTCTTCACCTTTCCCTCCCTTCCCTACCCTTCCATCTCTTCCCTCGCTGCTATCCCCTCCCTTCCCCTCCCCCCTCCTTCCTGCCTTCCCTCTTCTCCCATCCTTTATCTCCCTTCTCTCTCCTCCCTCCCTTCCCTCCCATCCTTCCCTCCCATCCACCCCCCCCCCCCTCCCCTCTATTGAAAGGACCTCCCCTGCAGAGAGCAAAGTGTAGGTTGTCATAGCTATTCAAACGTCGACAAGCGTGGTTGCAACGATGCCCTTGCGCTGCGTGGTCGAGTGGGTAAGGTTGCTCGGCCATTGAGAGCCGTAGAGAGGGTCGGGTCTCGAATCGTGCCTTGACGTAGAGTAATGGTATTATGTGATTTTTCTGTTGCTCTTTGTGTTGTGATGTGATTTGGCTGTTGTTTCTCTGTGCTGCCGTTCGAATGCACGTGATTTGGCTGTTGTTCTCTGTACTGCCGTTTGGATGCATGTGATTTGGCTGTTTGCTGTGCTGAGTTTTTGGCTTTGTTTCTCTTGTTTAGTGATTTTACATGGCTCTGTGTGTGTTATACTGCGTTTCTTTGTGGTTTGGTATACTTTTACAGTGTGATTTATCTGTGTTTATCTGTGTCGTGATTTAACGTGATTTTGTAAACGGTGCGTCTCGTGCTGTTAAGTCACAATAAATTGTTTTACTGTTAGTCGCTTCTGCTCCATCGAGCTGATTCATTGGTTTGTATTTGCGTATTCCCTTGTGTTTATATATATATATATTTTTTTTTTCCCCATTCCTCATGCACCGTCGGCACTTTAAAGAAAGGAAAGACGAAATGTATAGAGAAACAGAAAATCATAAAAAATAAAAAACCGGCCTACGTGAAATATTGATCGTAAAGAAAGCAAGAAAGAAAGAAGAGAGAGAAGAAAGACGATGAGACAAACATTAACGACAAAATTCAAAGACATGGGTAAATGTGAGTATCAGAATTATTATGCAAATAATAATGAAAATTGATGGACCGGCAGAAATGTATATTTGAAAAAGAAGTAAACGAACACAATAACCACTCAAAGCACTGGGAACGAGAGACACAAACGAAAAATATGAAGACACATATATGCATATAAAAATCCTGAGATAAAAGGATAGATAAAAAAAGAAAGGTTTAGAACAGGTAAATAAAATGATAAAAGATAGAAAGAGAAACGAGGAAAGGAACAAGGTTACAGCACATGACAAGCAGGAGGCAGTCATGTGTGAATGCTTTTGGCCGGGAAGTGTGTGCGCGGTGATGGCGATGGGAGGGGGCGGGTGGGGAAGGGGGAGGAGGGAGGAGGGAGGGGAAGGGAAGAGGAGGAGAAGGGAAGAGGAGGGGGAGGGGAAAGGAGGAAGGAGGGAGAGGAGGGGAAAGGAGGAAGAGGAGGGGAAAGGATGAGGAGAAAAAGGGAAAAGGAGAAGGGGAAAGGGGGAAGGAGAGAGAGGAGGGGAAAGGAGGAAGAGGAGGGGAAAGGAGGAAGGGAGAGGAGGGGAAAGGAGGAAGAGGGGGGAGGAGGAGGGGGAGGAAGAGGGGAAAGAAGAAGGAGGGGAGGAGGAGGAGGAGAAAGGAGGAAGGGGGACGAGGGGAGAGGAGGAGAGGAAAGGAGGAAGAGGGGGGGATTAAGGGGGGAAATGAGGAGAAAGAGGGAGAGGAAGACGGAATGGGGGGCGAAAGGAAAGAGGTGGAGGAGGAGAAGAAAAAAATGGGAAACAGGAAGGAAGTGTTGGTGAAGATGGTGGTAGAATTGGAAGAAAATAGGAGATAGGAAGGAAGGAGTAAGAAGAAGGACAGAGATAGGAGAGAAAGAGGTGGATATAAAGCTGAATGTGGAAAAGAGGGAAGAAGTAGTAGCGGTATTATGAAGTGAAAATGGAGTTGGAGGTGAAAGAGACACAGGAAAGAAAACAAGGAGGTAGACGATGAAAAAAGAACGACGAAAAAAAGGTAGGAAAATAGGGGGAAAGAAAAAGAAAAGGCAAAAGAAGAAAGAAGAGGCAAGCTGAACCCCAAACAATTAGAAGTACCATCAGATGAAGGAGCAAGGGGCAGCAACGAGATCGAGATAAGATCTGCAGGAGATAAATAGTTAGTAATTGGTCGAGTCGCCGGGAGAGGAGAGGCTGGTGAAGGCGGTGTTGATTTTTGGTGCTGATGATGGTGACGCAAATGGTGATGCCGTTGGTCATGGAAATAAGTTGAAATGACAGAGCAGGGGGGAGGGAGAGAGAGAGAGAGAGAGAGAGAGAGAGAGAGAGAGAGAGAGAGAGAGAGAGAGAGAGAGAGAGAGAGAGAGAGTGTGTGTGTGTGTGTGTGTGTGTGTGTGTGTGTGTGTGTGTGTGTGTGTGTGTGAATATGTATGCATATGCACATGTGCATGTGTATTTTTTATGCTTTCGTGTGTGCATGCATGCGTATTTACACAGTGCTTGTACGCCTAGCTAAATGCCCCGTCATGCAGAATGAGGTGGCGGGGAATCACCTGTTTCTGCCGCTAATCCGTTAATGCATTTATCATGAAGAGTTCGCCCGCCCTCTCTCGGTGGGCGTCCGGCCTTCTCTCGAGCTGCACGCGCGCCCGGGCCACGGGGGCGCGAATCCCGTGCTTTATGTGTTTCGCTGCGTCGGCCGAGCATTGTGTTGCCGCCGAGTGTGCTGCTAATGGAATCTTATGGCGCGGTTTGCCTTCGAGTTGGCAGGCTCAGTGCTCGTTCCTCTTTTTAGTCTTCGGCATCTTTTTTCTTTTTTTTTCTTCAAGTTCCCCGTTTCTCTTTCTTTTTTAGTCAATCGTTTCTTATATTGTTACTTTATTCTTTTCTTCCTTTCTTTCTTTCCTTTTTCCTTTGGATTTCTGGAGTCTTTCTGTAATTTGATAATTTATTTGATAAATTCTATTTGAATACACCTTTTGATATATATATATATATATATATATATATTTTTTTTTTTTTTTTTTTTTTTTTTCGGCGGGGAGTGAAAGGCAAGAAGATAGAATAAAGAAATGAAAGTAGAAAAATCGATGAAAAGGGATTAAAAATAAATCATTTGAAAGATACACGAAGAATCGAAACTCCTTAAATTCAAAAGGCTAACCCGTGACTCTTAACGTACTTCTTGTGCTGACTGCGCGGCTGGCATAAAAAATCAAACCAGTCTCTCCCTAATAAATCATAGTTCAGTTAGCAAAATCCACATAACCAAGCAGAGTCCCCGGCTTCAGCGCCGTCAGCGAAGGCAAAACAAAAGCAGCCCAGTCGCCGGAGTGAGCAGCATCAGCCCGGTTTCTCGGATTCAGCCTTATTACGGGAGGTCATGCGGTCATGCTGCTCAGCCCGGTCGCCTGGCAGAAGGAAGGGCGGCCGCGGCGCTGCGGCGGGATTCCTCGGGCGCTAATGGCTGGAAAGTGCGCCGGGGGGGGGGGGGGGGGGGGGGCATGAGAGCTTCTGGACTGTGATTCGAACTGTTGGCGCGACTTTATTTTTCTCTTATTTGCTTTTATTTTTAAGGTTTATCTGGTATATATGTGCTTGTTTGTGTGTTTATTTGTCTGTTTGGTGATTTATGTTTTTTTTCTGTTTTGTTTTGTTTGGATTTGTTTTTACTTCCTGATGC
>NC_061823.1:22990495-22997995 GCF_019202785.1 Penaeus chinensis | reverse complement strand
GGCTCACCTCAGGGCGGCGGCCATGAGGCAGCTCCGGTAACCCACGGAGCCACGCATGAATTCCTCTCCGATGCCTCCACGGCGTATTCGCACGAGTATCCGAACCAAGCGACGGAAATCGTTTCGGTACGTTTTCGTCCCTTCTCCTAAGCAAGGGGTGTCTCTTTGGGTGTTTTCCTACTGACGAAAAACTAAGAAATGAAGGTTGTCTGATGTGTGACTAGTAGTAGCGTATTTAGGTGTGATTGTTCTCAAAATAGCTAAAACAACAACAACAACAACAACAACAACAACAACAACAACAACAACAACAACAACAACAACAACAACAACAACAACAACAACAACAACAACAACAACAACAACAACAACAACACAGATTTGTCTGACGTCTCTGAAATTCACTTTCAGCTGGATCCTACATGGACGATTGAAGTGCTTGGAGTCCATCTGGGTCCCTTGGCTGAGGTCTCTGTAGGATGGAGTCCACGGGGTTCAGGGGGTGTCGAGTACCTTGTGTCTTGGGTCGAGGAGTCTGGCTCGGTCTCAGGTCACCTTCTCACGGACCAGGTCACGAGCGAACTCACTCTGTGGCCGGGGCAGGCATATTACATTCAGGTAGGCCTTGTTTTATTTGCTGTTTGTTTCAAACATATTGCGAATATAAAATGATTCAGTTGATGTTTAGATATATGTAAGATTATCCTTTACATTTCAAACTTACTTTAATCATCCAACCTTTCACTCGAACAGGTAGAATTGATTGACAGCCAAGGAAACCCAGTTCTAAGAAGTCTCGCCACACCAGTCAGGTTTGCCAAGACTTCGACCGAGGCCGATGAAGAACATACAGAGACAATTGCTGAAGCAGAACGCCCTTATTTGCCCACGACGGACGTGACCATGTTGACCCACACCGCTCCCGCTGAAGTTCGAGTTTGGGAACCTTCTACGGAAGAAACAGATCGACTCACCGCTACTGCTGGACTTCGAACTCGAAGTTCTACAGAAACCACAGACTGGGCCACTGAAATGAATGCAGATCCTACAGAAGTTCAGTATGTTCAGGACACGAACCTCATACACCGGCATGTAGAATTGCTTAACAATCATCAAAACGTGTCCTCAGAGGAAAAAGATGAGTACATAAGCCAGATCCTGCAAGAGAGGACCTACGAAATCGTGAATACGCGCACGAGCACCGACTTCGCGCAACGGGAGGAGGATCTTTTACCCGAAGTCTCAGCCAAGGAGATTCAGACCGACGCCGCCACCGACCGCGTATCGGAAATCCTGATCTGGTGCGCCGGGGTGGGCATCGGCATGCTGCTCGTCCTCACCTTGTGCAGCATGGTCATCTGGCTCTTGGGTAGATGTCGTCGAGGAGGCCCCAGGAACGAAGAATGCCTCGAGGAAGGACTCAGCAGTTTGAGGAGCTCCTTCAGGACGGCCGGTGCCAAGCAGAACCAAAGAAATCCAACGACGTCATGGACATTCGAGAACTTTTGCTCCACAGAGAGAAAGCCGAACTTGGTCAATGCCAGAAAGGAGGCCGTGCCGTCCGGAATAGACAATGCTTCTCTAGTTGAAAATTATGTCATAATGTTAGAGTCGCCTGCGAGTGGGAGTGAAGCAAATCGCTAGTCACTGTTTGCGTTCGTACATTTGTTAAACTATAAATATGTATATGTGTATGTATTTAGAAATATGATGGCTGCATATGGTACCTGCTTTACAGACTTGAAATGTCTTCCATCCTAAAATAGTATATTTGTTATTTTTCATGCTTATCTTGAAACTTGTGAACCATGGATTGCATTCAGCGTATTTCATATATTTTAATAGAAAGCAGATACGGTATCCATATTGAAAGGTTTACCCCCCCCCCCCTTTTTTTTTTTTATTATTCAATGCCACTGCCACAGGACATGAATTCGAGATCTGAACGCTAATTAAAGAATAGTATTTTTTTTTCTTTTTATGTTAAATTGTTATTTGAGATGATGTCATATTTTTACAATTTTATTTGATAACTTTATTTCAAAAAGCCTAGCATATGAATTGAAGAAACTGCTACGGAAAAACTCGAGCAACTACAGTCAAGGCCACAAGTCACCAAGCCCAGTTAGCTTTCAGTGCTACTTTGCTTCTTATCCAGGGGAGTCTTGGGTAAGGTCATATTTCACACACTAGTTATCACACTAAATTTTGAAGCAATTTCCACTAGCAAATGACAGCTGGAAATTTTGATTCTTTATTCAAGGCAATTTTGATTTTGGAAAGACATTTAAAGGTGATGAATTGTCTTAACTAAATTTTAAGTCGTAGATTTAAAAATCAGTACTTGCATTATTAACACTAATTGTAATTACTTGAACAGAACTGAAATATGATTACAAGACTATGTGATTTTCGTAGCGACGTATGAATAAGTCATTTTCTTTACCAAAGACTTTGTATTTAAATATGTATATATTATGTTTAAGTATGCTGTATACTGTAAAGTTATATCAAATTAATATGTTTGGCTTACAATGTTCTTTTAAATATGAAGCTTAATTTGAGCTGCTTATTTTCAGTAACTTTTAAAACTCGATATATACCAGTTACATTTCAGTAATATGCTGTTCACAGAAAATGTAGCGGTTTTACACATGAACTTAGTTATTCCTAATGTTAAACTGCTATCAAAAAGGACACAAGAAGTGTAACACCCCTATTATGTAATTTAGCCTATAATAGGTCCTCAAATGCAATGAAGAGGCCATTTTATATATACATGGGCTGTGAATGCATTTTATTTTAAGCCCAAAACATGTTTACAGTTCAGTTCCTTATGAGGTTCAGACACAAGGACGAAAATTAATATTACGTTTCTGTAACATTCATTTTTATTAGAACGTAAATGACTTCCTGACTGATTCACCCTCAAAATCATCAATCCTAGAGAGAGAATAACTTACTCATGTCAGTGATACAATCTAAGACCATTATCAAACACTGAAAAAATGTATTTATATTCTTCCTTGAGTCATTCCTGTGCTTGCCTTGGTCTCAGGGCCTTGTGTACATATCTTATTAAAAAGTTGATTTGATAGTTTACTGTTGTTGTCATGTATATAAATAAACATATTTTCAAATGTTGCCTAAAAGGAACTTTTCTTTTCTTTTCCCTTTTCTGGTTATCAGATATTGAAATTATGAAAAGGATTAGGAAAATATGGGAATTATAATTTACCTTCCTTCATTGCAACATATTTTTCTATGTGCTTCTATATCTAAGAGTATGTAATATTGTTATCCACTCTCAATTTTTCATTCAAATATTTTGTTACACTTATCCTCTAAGGGATTTCATGCACAAGTATGGAAGCCAAAGAAAAAAATGGTAAAGAAGAATCTACAACAAAGATAGCTGGAACTATGATGAATTTAAATTAACAAAGCAAGAAAGTATGTATTTTAAGTAGTCTAAAACCATGCAGGCAAAATCCTTCCATAGCCTTACTGTTTTACTTTTTCCATGAAAGCAATCCTGTGTATAATTCCATGCTGTTTAAATCTTATTTACAACACAAATGGAGAAATTCTAGCTAGCTCTGCACAAGACTAATTCAAGAACTTACTATTTTTTTCCCTATTCACTGTGGAACTTGAAATAAAGTTAAATATAACTTTTACAGCCTTATTTCACATTATAAAATAATCATTTGTGAGAGGACTTCTAATATTATCACCTCTATATTCTTATTAACTACCAAAACTAACTTTACAGAAAATGAATATGTGTCCTGAATAAGAAGACTATATTCTCAAAGAAAAAGCAGCCTACTTTTATATATTACTTATATATTAAAATATATATGATTTCTGGATTTCTCTCGCAACACTCGCAAATAATAAATACATTATGTAAGCTATTTAAACAAGAGCCATGAACAACAAGCAGACTTGATAGTCATCTTCAGCAAAGAAACAAGCTCAGTACAATCCACAGTTGTATAAGACATTTCTTTATAATTATTGAATAAACAAGAAATTCTAAGAGGAGTGCATATTTTGATATATTTAGAATAGAGGTTACTGAAACACAAACTTTATCACTAATTTACTTATATTTACCGTGCCTAAATACAAAGATATGACTCAGTGATGTAATAAAAAAAATAAAAAATAAGGAGAACTAAAATATCAATTTATAAACATTTAAGACTTTTTCACAATCCAAAACACTTTTATAATAACACTAATAACTGTAATATAATTTTTGTTGTACTTTGTATTTCAGCCACATTAACATATGAATAAAAAAATCCAGGCAAGTTTTAATGTAGTTTCTGGAATTGTCACATACACATTCATTCACTTCCACTTTACAGCAAGAGTCAGTCTAAAAAAAAATAGTTGTCTTTGTTTTTGCGTCACTTTTTTACGGACATTTTCTGTCCACCTGTGACTTGCCCGACTCCTCATACTCCTGCTTGCTCACCCACATCTGCTGGAAGGAGCCTAGGGAGGCCAGGATGGAACCTCCAATCCATGAGCCAAACCTCCTCTCTGTTGAGCCTGTTGCCGAGATCAGCTTAAACCTCATGTTTGGTGGTGTTCGACTGGACAGGTCACGGTTAAGGCGCTCCACAAAGCCATTCAGAAGAGAGTTCCCGCCTGTTACAATGACCCCAGAGTAAAGGCTGGGACGGAGGTCGATATCACACAGGCCTATGCTGGTGGACACAACGTGTGACATTCCCAGCATAGTTGAGCCCACACCCTTGATGTAACTGGGGTCAAACAGGCTCTCTGTGATCCGGTAGCGCTCTGTGCCATACTCCTGGAAGAGAGGGAGAGTGTAAGTGCAAGGATTGACAGGGTGCACTGGAACTGATTATAGTCTACTAAATACTGCTTACCTTAGTAACTATCATTGTAATAATAAACTCTTTAGCCCCTAAAGATTGTGTCCTGCTGACCTTGTGTATGTGGAGTCCACTAACATAACTGATAATCTGCCAAGTTTCCTCCTGCTATACCTACTTCATCATCCCTATACTCCCATTCCCCTTGTCGTTTCTCTTCTCCCTGAGCCAATCGCATAGTCATGATCCCTGTATCTTTCTTGAAATGAACAAAATATAGTGAAAATAAAGTAGTAATTCTGGTGCTGTTCAGCATTTTATCCTGCCAACTCCCCTCTATCCTCAAGGACTAAAATTTGCCTCAATGAACCCTGAAAGACCACGCCCTCTCTTATTTTATTATTTTTTTTTTATTATTATTATTATTATTTTTTTTTTTGGGGGGGGAAACAACCTGGAGTATTTGTGGCTCTTAGAGGTTGATATCATAACCAAGATGGCATACTGCCAGTGTAAAATGAATATACATAACTGAAAGATAAATTTTTGTCTGGTTTCATATCTCAAAATACCCCTAAATATATATCTAAATAAAATCACTTCTTAATTAAAGCAGTTACAAATCTTTTTGAAACATTTTTGAAAATCACAAATTTTATGGAATGTACATTTTCCTCGCAATATCAATAATTCAGCTTGAATTATAGTTATTACTGTCTTATTCCTTTGTACGGTATATTTATCATAGTTACTATGACTATATCTTGGAAACAGTAATAAGTGCAAGCTATATTAATTTAGCTAACATCATGCTTTAGAGGAAATAAACATGAAAGAAGAAGTGTTCTTGAGACTGGGAAAAACATATCCTATTTTAAGACTTGAAGTAGGTAATTTTGAAGAAGAAGAAGAAAATCTGGATCTATGCATGAAAAAGGTAGTTAGATAGGCTGAATATACATTATCAGTAAATGGTACTGATAACACTATAAGATATAATCTTAAAAACTGAAAGACACGACTTGCTGTACACAAATAACCCAATCTCAAATCTAAATGTTGGCAGTGTCTCATTCTATCATTTGCTTCACACACCAAAACTGGTCCCATTCTAGCTACATCTACCCAGGAAGTTATTTGGAAAGCTGGATATAATAATCTAAACCTATTATGCAGTGCCTAAACCGCTGATCTCGACAAAATATGCTGCTAAAATGGAACAGCTGTATGTGATATCTCACAGTGCTAGCCTAATAATCTGAGTCACTGGTTTCCATGTAGCCCCAAGCCTGCAAAATCATTTACAAACATATGAAAAAATAAAGGAGTATTTATCCATCTCTTGCAGTATGTATTTTTCTGTATGCAGGCTAAAATCTTGATACAAGATTACAAGAGATTATGAAACATGATACCTAAATTCACAGATCTTATACTTAAAAAACTAATTTGCAAATACATACATAACAATGTATATTTAGCCATTTCCTGTAAAATCTTTAAAAAACTGCACAAAAAGACAAAGAGGGGGAAAAAAAGGAGAGAACAAACTGCTAACCATATTATAACCAGTAGGAAACTCATAGGGCTCTGTGGGGATGCTCTGGATGGCTTCTTCCTCATAGGGTGCCTCCGAGCAGTGGAGCATTGTCTGCTGAAAATCTCTGGCCACCTCTCGCTTCATGTAGTTGTGCCAGGATGTGGTAACCTCACACAAGTTGCTTTTCTTTGTCCACTTGGGTCGGTCACCTTCCTTCACCACCTGCTTGTCTGTAATCATGTATGATGGGATGAGGTCCACCCCAGACTCCACCAGGTAACTGTTTGCCTGTGTTGGGGTAGATTAAGAGATGAGAGAGAATAACAATATTGTCTACTTTAAAAATACTGACTGAATATCTGATCATTGTTTCTGATTGAGCAGAGGAAGACATAAAAGTGGTTACAGAAGTAAGTTACAATAACATCATTTTCTTTTACTTTTACCCCTAACCTCCAAACCTGCCTTGAACTTCAGCTAAGTCACAAACAAAAATTGACTGTCAATGACCTATGATCTTTTGTTAATCTCACTCCTGCTTCTCCTAGAACTGGAATACACAGGACAATATTGTAGGCCAGTTTCCTAGGCCTTTGTCATGGTTACATTAAGAATATACTATGAAGTGTCTTCAAGGAATATTGTATCATAACTGGCTAAATAGAACTTGTGCAAATTGGTTAGTATATTTTTTTACCAAGCCTAAAGCAAACTATGTAGTTAGATTTTTTTTTAATGAAATGACTGCTGCCAAGGGGTCACAGAAGAGTTGGAGCTTTGAGAAGGCAAAAGAACACACTGCAATGAAAAGATATCAGCAAATGGAAAAAGAGAAGTAGCAACAATAGGAGATAGATTAAGGACAGTACAGAGTATTAGAAAACCATAGACAGCACATCAGCAGTTAAAAAGTATATACCTGATTGAGGAGAAAATCTCCCCCTAGAGGTGACTTCACAATGGCATGCTGCAGAACATATCCATCGTGAACTGGCACTGCAGATGTATGTGTGGCCCCAGAGTCAAGCACAAGCCCAGTAGACCTTCCATTGGCAAATGCTGCCAACACTGCAGACTTAACCAAGAAGAAAGCGGGTACCTGGT
>NC_061823.1:22962995-22985495 GCF_019202785.1 Penaeus chinensis | reverse complement strand
GAGAGGGGAGAGAGGGAGAGAGGAGAGAGAGAGAGGGAGAGAGGGAGAGAGAGAGAGAGAGAGAGAGAGAGAGAGAGAGAGAGAGAGAGAGAGAGAGAGAGAGAGAGAGAGAGAGAGAGAGAGAGAGAAATAATACACTAAATGATGTGTAATAAAGTACTCTTCCTGCCTGCCAAAATTCATATAAATTTTTCTTCAGTTTACTTTTTTATTAGGTGAAATAACAGGATTGTCAGACAAACTAACAAACATAAATACATAACAGCACTAACACATACAGCGTCGAAACAGGTAGTCTTACCGGGGCCTCAGAGAAGAGGATGGGATGGTACTGAGGCTCACTCTTGATGCACTTTTCATACGAGTAGTCGAGAACCTTCTCAAAGGTGTCCCAGTCTTCGATCATTCCATCCTTCATGTAATTGCTCACTTCACAGCCTGGGTTTTGGAAGAGGGTAGAAAGTCTAAAAGAAGTTCTGCTTACTATTGGAAGATCTATACTTTATATTTATTTTTCTTCTTTTCTCATGACATCCAATGACATAACACAGAAAACAAAAGTTTGAGAAATCTGAGTAAGTGTATGCATGCTCACAAATAAAATCTGGAGCTATAATTGGATACAGAACATAAAAAGGAGTATATATTAAGGAAGCTAACTGGCATAATAAGAAAGAAAACCAAAGATGAAGAAGAAGAGGAAAAATAAGGACAATAACTATCTGTAAAATAATCAACATTTACCATCCACACAACTTTACCTTTTCTGGGCACATGGAGAGCAACTGTGTCGATAAAATATTTCTTCTCATTGGTCTCTTGGTTTTCCGTCACCCCGACACAGGAAGGAATGTCAAATTTTGGTGAATCCTCGCCAGCATAACCAACACGCAGGGAGGAGAAGCCTGGGTCGAACACCAAGGCCCCTACCTCATCTGTAAGAAATAAGCTAATGAGAAAACAGCAGATATTGTAAAAATACATACTATAAGCAATTTTATTGCATATTGTATGAAGAAATATATGCCTGATAATTGTTCCCATGTAAATCTCGTAGTTATAATCAGAATCCTTAAATATAACAAAATATTAAACCTTAAATCTATCAAAAATAAAACAATATGCAAATGATTTTCTATGGAGAGATGAGGTATGGGAGGAGCAAGAGAAACAGAAAGAGAACTTCCATTCATTTCCTGAAAACTTAAACACTGATGTTGGGTATTTTTTCATTATATATATAGAGTATGATATTTAAATTACTGTAGACAAAATAACCAATCAGTATGAATGGATCTAATTATAAAACATTAACATGTCCAAAATGCCTGAGCTCTCAGTACAGTGCACTATAGATCATCTGATCTATAATTGTACTCTGCCCAATCCACAGTAGAAGAGTGGATGTGAGTCTGCAGAAAAAGATTTATTCTACATGGTCCTTAGTAGTTGGAGATGTCTAGGAGACACTAGTATGAAAAGATTTACAGAAGATGCTGCTTTTCTCATGCATTACTGTTCCTGTAGAATCATAACAGTTGGTAGAAATAGAGCCAGAACCAAAATTATTCGGAAATATTCATGTTATATTAAGTGACTTCATGAGCTGCAAGCCTATGGCAAGGCTCTTCAACTTAAAGGAAGTTGACTCTTTCCCTTTAGATTTGAGAGGAAAGAAGACACCAAGTGTCTATACACTTCACTCTGGCCCAAAATACTCAGGGTGAATAGGTTCTCTGAGCAATGCACCTGTCAGCTGATTATTGTAAATAAACTGTCCTTACAGGGCAGATATCAAGTAACCTTGTCAAGAGAGAGATGATTTACTTTTCTGATTGAGAATATAATAGGGGCTGAAAATGATTTTGACAATTTCAATATTACACACACATTAATGACTAACGAAGACAGATAGGTAAAATGAAATGTGTTCCAGTTAAGGCTCCATTGGCAGCCATTTTCATTATATACAAATGACCTACATATAGACATAAAAATAGATAAAGCTGGAACTGGCTTAAAAAAAGAGAGAAAGAAAGAAAAAATGATATCCAAATCCACTGCAATATTAGTGTGATATGTGATGGACAGCCTACAATCTTGACTGGATATCAATGAAAATGAAAGGCTGTTAACATTAGGAAAATTGTGGAGGAATAATAATGCCTTGGCCTTGAAGCTGTCAACTTTATGGTAATGGAATAACTATCATTCTAGTAATGCAGACAAGATTCATATTGGAGTTAGCTGTTATGTAATAAGTACAGATGAAAGTAAAGATCAGTCACAGGCAAACCAATAAGAACAGAACATTCTCTTGAAGAATTTACTAGTTAGAAGCTGGTATCTGAAGAGTGCATGACAACCCAAAAAGGGCAAGGAAACAAATGTTTACTAGCTAAATGTCAGCTACATGAATGTGGAGATTTAGCCACTTGATTGTTCTATCCCACAGACAAAAACTAGCTGGTATATTAAAGATGTAATCACAAACCACTCGACAACTGGTGAGTGACGAACACGAAATGGGTACATTTACATCCATATAGACATGTAAGCATATGTTGATACATGCATATACAAGAAAACACTTGATAAGAGGTTTGAGACTGAGGGAAGGAGGGAGGGAGAGAGGGGGGAGAGGGGAGGGAGGGAGGGAGGGAGGGATAGAGGAGAGAGAGAGAGAGAGAGAGTCTCAGAGTGGTCAGAAGCCTTCACTATAACGCCCTCCAACTAACAGGGGTGACCAATAGTGCGGCACCGACCTAAGCCACGCCTACATCCCTGTTGACCTTTGCCTGCAACCTTGACCCGGACAATCACTCTACCTCGAGTCACGCTCCCGTTCGGAACGGCCTCCTCCTGGGGGGTCACCCTCCAGGGCCCCTCACCTTGCCGGGCCTATTCGTTGCCGGCTACGCTACCGACACCTTACAGTACTAGCAATAAACGTAACACCAGGCCGTGAGTTTCCGTCAACCAAAACCCTGACATATTGGTGGACAGCAGTGACAACAAACACCTCACAGAGAGAGAGAGAGAGAGAGAGAGAGAGAGAGAGAGAGAGAGAGAGAGAGAGAGAGAGAGAGAGAGAGAGAGAGAGAGAGAGAGAGAGAGAAACATAGGGCTTTTTGGGATATGAAAAGAAAAAGAAAAAGAAAAGAAGAAGAAAAGAAAAAGAAGAAGATGAAAAAAAAAAAAAAAAAAAAAATACAATTTTAAAAAACTGATGACATATTACAGAAGTAGACTAAATGTTTCATATTGTTCACTGATTATAAAGGTATGGCTTAGCAAGAAGTCAAATCACCCAAAACAGGCTACCCCAAATTTTATTTTCACTCCTGGAAATGTTTGACTTTCATTACCCCAAGAGCTGTCAGATGGTTTCTCATGGCTGATGTGTATTCTTGAAGGGTTGCTGTACCTACACTGAAACTATGGTTCACTAATCTCTATGCACTACACAATCATATTGGAGCAAGAACAAGTATATGCAGTCTACTTGTGTTTTTCTTTCCCCATGTGGTGTTTTTTATTACCCCACCACCAAACCCTAATACCCAAGTATGTATTTTCTGTTATCCCAGTTTGTTTTATGTACTGAGCTGATGGTACAGTACTTCCTCCAGTGTTAGTGTTCAAAGGCAAATGCATGCAAAGCACTTGGAGGGGAACTTATGATCTCCCTGGTACACAATATGCTGCATCTGAGTATGGTTGGATGATGAGTTATCTTTTAAGATGTTTTTCAAGCAGTTTGTACAGGAAAGAAAGGACAGGCATCTTTTACTCTTAATTTTAGATTGGGATATTAGTCATACTTCTGTGGCAACTATTTAATTGGTTCAAAAGGGAAACTCCGAGCTCATTGTACCAATGTAGCCTACTCCAAACCCCGGATGTTACTCGTTTTACTCATCAAAATAATTAATATGAAACAGCACTTAATCATCCTTTCCACAAAACAGAGCCCAAAGAAGTTCTGAGAAAATGTGAAGAAAGGTTACAGGAGCATAGGCATTTTTATCAAGCAACAAAGAAAAATATAAAAGAAACAGATTTAATCCCTTGAAACTAAGAACATACGGCAGATGAGTCGATACTGAATCCCCAAAGGATAAAAAGGTTGACCCTAAGTTAGAATAACTTATGACTAACTTAGAATAACTTAGGAGAATCCTTAAGAGGAAACTCCAGCCAACTACCATCTTTGACTGGGACACTAACGGACAAGGGAAAGCAATCTGATCTATGCAAAACCATTTGGACAACCAGCTTCAAGACCACCTATACCAGCATCAAGGTTTTCAAGCCCTGCTCCAGACTCCAATCACCCACTCCTTTTCCATAATCTACAGTTCATCTTAAGACTCAAGCCAACTAACCCCTGCTACATTCTCAAGATTGCTATACCAAAGTCAGGATCAGTTACCCCAGTTTCAAGACCAATAACACCATATGTTATGTCAGCAATTCAACGTGGCACTAACCTCTTCCTCTTGCAGTACACTGCTCAGGAATTAGAAAACATTTTATATTAATTTCTGGAGCCCTTAAAGGGGCTCCAAAGAACATGTGTTACACTATTCTTCTAAAAAATGCTGGTGAAGAAAGATCTTTAGTAACTATCACACAAGCCAGTAAGAAGCTAAAATCATTACTGGGGAGGAAATCAAAAGACAGCTGGGTGAAAAACAAAGTCTAAAAGGCAAAAAAAAAAAAAAAAAAGAGAGTCCTCTCAGACAATGAAGATGAAGAAGATCCCAAGCTAATGATGAAGTCTGATGGTTCAGATGATGAGTGTCTGCAAAGAAAGATGTTCTAAAAGGCAGATCCTTAAAAGTTTAATAAC
The DNA here is from genome assembly GCF_019202785.1 of Penaeus chinensis. Taxonomy (NCBI): domain Eukaryota; kingdom Metazoa; phylum Arthropoda; class Malacostraca; order Decapoda; family Penaeidae; genus Penaeus; species Penaeus chinensis. The sequence goes on along the minus strand of NC_061823.1, from coordinate 22,980,640 downwards.
CCAGATATGTATGCTGTTTTAGGAAATATTGTTTAATTCATGTAAACAATGAGTAAATACCATGGAAATGTGGAAATGATGTTTACTTTGTTTTACTCAATGAAAATAACTTATTTTGGATTATAAGGTAGAAAAAGGAATGTGTTGTTTAACCCATCTATGTTTTATCTCCCCCCTTTTCTCGGGAAAGAAAAAATACCAAAAATAAAATCCTATAAATGTAAGTTCTTATACAAATCTGAATTTACTTTGTATGTGTTACAGTTTATACCAAATCTATGATATCATTTGCAATACATAAAAAATCCTTTGAATAAATATTGCAAGTGGAATAGAACTTTTTACCAATTTTGTCTCCCCCCCCCCCCCCCCCAGCTGCCCATACCTGCATTTATATAACAATCATATTGCCAAGGTTAAGATTTAGCCCCCTTTCATTGGGTTTATTATGTTTTAAAACAACTTTGGAACATATTGGCAGATCTACATGCAAAAACCAGCATTTAAAAGAGAAATTAATATATTTTTAATAGTTATTTCATAGTGTAGTTTTAACTTGTTGGATCTGGGAGCCTTGTAACCCACACATTGACCCAGAATCAGGGCATTACATATACTTGAGTGGTACTCTCCATGAAAAGTGTCCTCCCTGGAGCTAGTGCTCTTCAAGCCAGCCATGCCTCATGGATGGTACGTTCCACCTTTGTGGAAATAATGCAAAAGCCCCTTCCTTAATATCTGAGTCTAATCTTCCTCCACGTGCTTTGTGCACTCATGGTGTGTCATTCCTGTCACCCTGGCATTCACCCATAATATTCATATCTACTTATTCATGTTCCCTCAGCTAGATTATGTTTATAATAAAAATAACACCATCGATATTCATAGCACTAATAAAAAACACATTTTCCCGACAATTTAAGGAGAGGTGAAATCAGGTAAAGCAGAGCCATCTATGTATAGAGGCATTTCACAAAAAATATAAAAAATGAGCACAGCATTTCCCTCATTTTTTTGTTTATTTTCCTCGTCGCAAATGGGTTAAAGTTTTGAGTTTCTGCAGTTTTCTTCATTATTAATTTGAATCTTGTTAATTCTGTTGAAAACAAAAATGTACAGAAATTGATATCCGGGATTCATAGATTTCACTTCTTTTCATTTTTCATATATATTGAGAAACTGATTAAAACAAAGTAATTTGATGAAATTTGTTTTCTTTTGGAAAGAATGAAAGAAGAAAAAAATCTGGAAGGTCATTCTCTTACCCATATGCTGCCAGGGAAAATGCTGTGCTTATTTTAATTTTTTTTGTGAAATATCTCTGCACATAGATGGCTTAATCTAATTTCACCTTTCCTTGAATTGGTGTAAAAAACTTATTTTTTACTAATGCTATGGATATCAATGGTATTAATTTTATTATAAACATTATAATTACTATATTGTTTAAATCTTAGTGACAGCAACATCAGATAACATGAAATATTTTGGTAAATCAAGGAAAAGTGTAAATGGGCGAGACAGGAAGTACTTGTAATTGGCTCATTGGTGACTTGGTACAAGTGCAGCCATCTGTGTGTGAAAACAATTAATAAACTAAACTCACAGTGGGCATGGCATGTACATACATGACATGCTTGTTGGCATTAGGTTAATCCCTTACTGACAGGCCACACCTATCATTGTCATAATAAACCGCCCGGCCTACGGGGTACGGCTGTATGCCACAGTGACGCACCAGAGTGCTTGGAGCGGGACATTTGGCTTGTTGTAGCAGACTCCTGCGCCACAGCCTGCTCATTGCCATTAATCTCCTGAGTGTAGAATTTTTATTTATTTTCTTCACCCATCAGCAATGGGTTGAAATACCATTACTTGCTTGAGATAGCGAACTCCCATCCTTAAAGTTGGCTCGTTGCCATTAACACCTTATCGACGGGTCACACCATGAGGCGTCAAAACAAATCACTTGATCTGTGGAATGCGGCTGTACGTCACGGCAGCGTGCAAGTGCTACAAGCTGGTGATTCGGCTAGATGTACTGATCTCCCGCACTCAAAGTCGGCGCGTATAATTTCTTTTTCTAAATTGAATAATTCTGTCCAATAATTTGGCTAGGCGCTTTCAGTGCTGAAAAGTAATTTTCAGTTATGACGGAAGTATACAAAAGAGGAGTTTCTTAGAATCAATTTCTCTCTCACCTGCATACATTTTTTTTCCATTTTAAAAATGGCTCGTTCAAAATTTTCCCCTACCTTCATTTTCAGTAATACCTAATAGTTTTCTAATTACATGATACTGATTCCATGGACATTAAGACACAGGACTAACCTAGAAATAAATCCTTATAACCAAACCTATTCTGCTAAACATCCAGTCTCCCTTGCTACAAAGGCCTTTATCATAACTACTGATATTTTCACAGACTAAAACTACTACACATGCACATTAAAGCCATAAAGAATTTACTAATACATATCAAAACGCTTAGTATCGGTGACACGAAACTTTTGCGAATGAATACTAAGACAGGTCCATTCGTGCCTTTGCTAGCACATCCGACGCATGAAATAAGGCATTTAAAGTTTCCCTCTCCCATTCCAATGACAAACCATTGTTTTAAACCCGGGACATGAACTTTACATATTTTCTCAGCTCATGTCGTAAGTACATGAATTTCACGAATTAAACAACCTTCTCTATAATCCTCCCTGCTTTGTAAAAGGACGAAACCAACTCACCTCCGCCGTAGACGCCGCCACTCATGATAAACAAGGGAAATTGTCGTCGCCCGGCAGTGGCTTGGCCTCGGCTCAAGCGTCGGTTTGTTTGGGTGTGCGGCCGCCGGGGGTGCACCTTGCAAATGGCACATTTGGGATTTTTATAATTTACGTGACGTTATTTTGCAGGTGATGAATCTAAAAGTTGTTTATATTAAGTTGTTTATTACAGGAAGTAGGTTATAATTCTATAATAGTGTTTTATGATGGTACATTCACGGGTATCGACTTTCTCTCACTCAGAATGTCAGACAAGCAAATAATATACCCATATTACAAGAATAGATGCAATGCCAAATCATTCAACATGCCAAAATTTCAGGATGGTTTCTAAAGTCTAATATAAACCCTCGCTCCCGGGAATACAGAAGATGCACACCCGACCTCCTCTTTCGTAAACAAAAGTAGGAAGAGAAAGAGGAGAAGGCCTCTAATTTTCTTCGTTAATGGGGATTTTACGCCGTTTTATGAGATAAGTGAGTGAATTCCTACCCGCTTTTGTTTGCATGAGAGGTAAGACAAGTGTTTTAAAGTGAAGTTCAGTGAGGATTAGCTGAAAGTCATTGAAAGTTAATGTGTGGGGGAACTGACAGACGTGTTTTGGGATTTCTAGGAAGTGCTAACGTTTGTTTATATTCTCGATTGTCCGCTGTGTATTCTGGAAATGTTATCGCGAACAGTGAGAAGTTCAGATAGTATAACAGTAACACGAGATAATCGTGAAACGGGTGAAAGAACAATTTGGTTTTGGGTATGCCTACGCTATATTTAACCGTTAATCACATCATGGATGTAAGTAGGATATCATAGAGTAAGTAGCTAATTCACCTTATTATTGACAGATTATAGAGCAACGAATAAAATTGCCACCAATAGCTATGATTTCGGTAATCTGTTACATAGTTTTCATTTAGAAGGTTGTCCCATGTTTCACCCCAAATATGTAATTTTCTGGAATAGAGATGCATAACTGATTGCGATGATTTTTATATCAGTGGATTTCCCTCACCCTCTAGTACAGATTTATATAGTCATTATGCCACGGAACTCCCCAAACCCCTACATTCTTGGCCCCAATAGCAAAGGAGAGCACGAAAGGTATAGCGGAAATTGCAGGGTAAATATGAATAATATACGCAGATTCAGTCATTATATTGTCTTACACTATGGGCTGCTGCACCCTAACCCCCGCCTAGGAAAACAAAGGATCCTCCACGTATTAACGGCAGGGTAGAGTGCATGACCAACATGCAGGAGCACCTTACGCTGAGCCTGTCCCATGCTTCATCCTGCCATGAATATGTGGATGATTAATATCAGAATTGTTGTGATTGGTCGTGTGACGCTTTTCCAGAAGAAACACTAATTTCAGGGTGAAAACTTTTTTTCTGAAAGCTTGTGTTTTGAATGAATCTATTACTCATATAATTTGCAAATGTAGCAAACCTACAATATCGGCCAAGATAACTTGGGAGGGCATGATAAGCATCAAGGAAATTGTGGGGTAAAAGTGAATTATCAAAGTAAAACTTATATTAATTAGTTAATGGGAGTCATTTTCATAATAAATAGGGGGTTTTGCCCCCTAAACCCCCTTTCAGGGAGGGCTACAACTCACCCCTTGCCTGGTCTGCAAAATCTTCTCCTCACATGTAAAGGATAGAGCCTAGGCAAGTATGAAAGGATAGAGCCTAGCCAGTATGCTTTAATGACACACATTGAGGGTTAATAGGGAGGCTTTGCCCCCAATCCCCCTTCCAAGGGAGGCTACTGCCCCCTCTCTATCCTTACCTAGAACCCAGGCAAATATCTGGATTTTGTACTGATAATATCTTACCTTGACCAATAAATCTGCAATGGCCAGCCTGCGAGTTTTCAAAGTTCTCATTGTTGCTATTGGCAGGAATTTCAACCACAAACTACTGCTCATTTTCATTATTGCTGGGAATTGCAATCACTATCTACCACTCCTTTTCATTTTTGTCATGATATTTTGCATATTAAAGGCAAAACATCACCTTATACATGGCCTAGCCATTTATGGAACTGACTTGAATTTCAGCTGACTTCCCTTGGGTCCATTTTCCATTGTCATGTGATTATCTATTACAAATCTTATTGGCTCTAATAGACTGGTTGCTAGTGTCTGTTGTCACATCATGGCTAGGTGCAATTCCCATTGGCTCATTTGATTTCACTTGCTTATGTCATTCACTACAATTCTGTCTTACTGTTTCATTGCTTTCTCGCTTTTGCATAATTTTTTTCTTGCTACAGGAAGAGTATGTATCATGGAGTGCCTGGAATTTTTGTTAGGCAACATTTCCAATAATACCCAAATTTGTTTTCAGTGGGTTTCTCATGAAGTCTAGTGTGTATTTAAGGCGGGCTTGATTGATTGGCAAAGGTTTGATAATGTGATTTTATATTTCCTTATCCTTGTTCAAGTGGCAGTCCTGATGAGTGATGTCATGACCTAGTTGCAGCAAAAGTTGTTCTTACTGATTCCACTGACTTTGATAGGAATCCATTGTTACCTAATTTGAGCTTAGACACCAGGTATCTATGATTGTACTGTTATGTGGGTTAATGTTTATGGTATGGATGTACTCAGCTATGGCAAATTGAAAATTATATTCTAGTAGAGGACAAAAATTTGAAGTTGTTGGTTAAAGAAATAATCTGCAAACATGAATGGTAGTGCCACAGATAAAGGCTGCTCACAGCCTAAAACATGAATGTTGATGCCACAGATAATATTTGCTCACAGCCAAAATTCACTTAATGCTCCCAAGTTTCAGATCAATATTGCCATGTATACTGAGGCAAACATCATGTGTGCTAGGGGGTACTAAGGAGCAGAGCCCTATATTACCCTCCCTTTCTGCAATGCCTGAAGGGCATGCCCAATATCTAAGAAAATTTGTGATATGGTATTGTAATATAATGAATTACCAACTTGCAATGAAGAGATCACATTTATGAATAAAATAATATGATTCAAAGGGGAAATTATCATATATCCAATATACTTTTATGTTTTTTCTATTATTATCTTAGTGTGAGATGAAGTGTGAGGACTAAAAGGTTATCAGTTGTAAAGTAATCATATGATGTGTTATTCATTATTGGTTTGTACACTTCACATGATGAACAGGAACTGACATAACCATGTTTTGCAATCTAGCATTCATTGCAACTGCCATCAAAATGAAAAATTTACATGAAGATATCCAAAGCAATGTTTATTAATTTATATGTATGAGAATCATATTCTTATTCATGTACCAAAATTTCCTGGCATTTTAGATAACTTAGAAAACCTACTATAGACTATCTTGACCCATTGGATCTGGATACTTCTCCACCATCATGTGGCCCAAAATACAGGCATTAGGTTTATTTGAGTGGCCACCCTGATGAGTGTGCGGCTTGTATATGCTGGGTGCACACAAACGCTCTTGTCCAATGACAAGACTTCATGCTTCCCCTTTGCTATATTATTTTCTCTTTTCCTGCATAAGCATTTTTTTTTTTTTTTTTTTCTATTTTCCAATGTCTATATTTGTCATTTGATTTTTTTTATCCACATGTTAACTCAATGCCGCCGGGGAAAATAAATAAAAAATGGGGAAAATGCTGTGCTCATTTTTTATATATTTTGTGAAATGTCTCTGCACATAGTGGCTAGCCACAAAGGAGTCAATTAGTAGACTTTGTGACCTTATCTGATTTGAATTGGCGGGAAAAATGTATTTTTTACTAGTGCTATGAATATCGATGATGTTATTTTTATTACATCAATTATAATTACTATAATGTTATAAACATTAGTAATAGCAAAATAAGATAATATTCTTTCCAGTATATTGTTTTGCAAATAATTTAGTTGTTTTTTTTATAACAGTGTAGAATTTATTTTAGCAAATTCTCTACAGTGTATTGCTTTGACATTGTTCACTTAAAATACTGTATTTTGTTATCTGTTTGTTTAAGTTTTTAGACAACCACATAAAATTGTTTTTAGCTTTTATTATTAAGTGTATAGTTTAGATATTGTATTACTAAATTTTTTTTCAATTTCTTTTGTATTGTTTGTTTTCTGGTTACTTGTTTACATATCTGCATTAGTGTTAGTTGTTCAGTTAAGGTTGATAAAAGCCCATTTGTCATCAGACACTAAGAATGTTTTTCATTACTAACTTGATGGCAACTAAGTAACCAAAAATAATTCCGTAATGAATCCAGAACTGAACAAAATGCTTTATCTGATGGCTACTATGACAGTGATTTAGCTTCAAGCAATGTCCATGGTTTCTATGCCCATGGCTCTCTTGCAAAGACAAATAAATCTTCACTACATATGACCTGGCAAGACAGATTATTTTTTAGAGCACTACTGGGTTTTAACACGCTAAAATATATATTTTTTTTCTTTTCTTTCCTTTTCTTTCATTTCCTCTGAGTGGAATCTGTTACAGTTGCTTGATGTTGCATCACTCTGATTGCCATCCTTAGATTACTACTTATTATATATGGATATTGCAAAGAACCATCAGTGTCAAAACTGTTATTTTGAGCATGGTAATTTTGGTTTATTTGTTGTTGTTTTTTTTGTATTTTTTTTTGTTTTACCAAGTGCATGAAGTAATTCTAGGTACATAGTAATGGATAAGTACCTGAGGAGTGTTATGCCAGGTCAAGCAGGATTTAGAGGGATTAGATATAGACTGACGGGTTTGGTGTAATTTTGCAAATTTGTTTGGATGTAGATTGGCAAGGGTTTGCGGAAATACAGAGAGGAACATCGCAAGTTGTTGGCGGGAGATTAGAGATGCCACCTAATGGGTTCATGTGTTGGTGTATGCATGTGTGAGGACTAGTAATCTTTCATTACTTGTCTCTACATATTTTCAGTGACAGTCATTATGTGGCATTGTCTTTGTTAAAACAGTGGCTCAGTATGGCAAAAATATATGCCACGTCTTATGTAATTTAGTTTATTGATTGCATTGAACGTAGATGGGTCCGCAGATGGCTGATGTGTTAAAATCACTTTTATGAAACACTGCTGTTTTATTGTTTGTTTCTCAATGTTTATCATATACCTAGCCTCTATATAATTTTTTTTGCAAATTACACCCATATGTTTGGACTTTATTTTAAATATGTACTCATTTTCATTATTTTTAAAATGGATATGATGTAATTATTTGCATATGTTAATAGCAACATATTATTGTTATAGGAGTCAATTAGTAGGCCCTACATCTGCGCTTGATTTCCCCATTCCTTGAATTTGTGGCTTTTTTTGTTTTTTTCACTAATACTATTGGTGTTGCTACTGTTATGATTTATGTTGACAATATGATTATTATAATGTTATTGAAATAAGAATAACAAAAGATATAGGTAGTCCAAGGGATAAAAAAAAATCTTCCCTAAAATGAAGGAAAAGGGTAAACAGGTGCGATGGGTTGGACTATTAATTGACTCATTGGTAATTAAGCGCTGTGTAAACATCATTGATAAACTAAAATTATAGTGGCCAAGGTATGTATTTTTCTTTTATGTGGCCAGTGGGTTAATCAACTGAAGTAGGAATGGTACAACTGCAGTAGCCTAGCTTTAGATTAGCTTAACAGTACATTTGCCTCATGGAAAGGTTGAAATCTGTGTGTTTGTGTGCATGTACATGTTTCATTGTTTGTTTATGTATGAGCAGTGTCTGTTAACTTACTTATCTACCAATGTATTTGCACATAGGCCTATGTTCAAATATGGTTATGTCCATATAATGTCAGTAAAAAAAAACAAAAACAAATATATAAGAAGTAAATGAACCAATACATTTTTATTTCAAGTCTTTAAAAAAGTAGATATATTTAAAGTTGTGTGACATCTTCCCAGTTTTAAAGATAGTATTTACATATCTATATTTTTATATCAGATTTTTTTTGATGTAAAGCAAAATTCATATTTTGTGAGAAAACCAACTTGCATTTTGATTTATTGTTGATCTGTTTATAATGACTTGCAATTTTATTTATATTTCATGTTTGCTGTACGTTTACTTTTCATATAAACAAGAGAACTAAACCAGCCTCCTTTTTTCCAGCTGTTGCATGATGTCGTCCTCCAACGAGAAGAGTCCCTCTCAGCTAGCAATGGAGTCGGGAACATCCACACTAACTTCTAAGAATGTTATCCCAGGAACCCCCACCCCGGAGAGACCTCCAAGTGTGGGGTCACCAGGTTCCCCAGTGTCTGACGACACCTGCCCCATCTGCCTGGGCCATATCACAGACAAATGTGTGGCTGACTCCTGCCTCCACAGTTTCTGCCTGGTGTGTCTCAAAGAGTGGGCTAAGCAGAAGGCTGTGTGTCCCCTGTGCAAGCTGACATTCACCAAGATAATGCATGATATAAAATCAGAGACAGAGTACAAGGAGTGGAAAGTCCCACGGCCAGATCCTGTTGCAGATAGGAGTGCTGGGATCCCAAATTTCCAAGAATATCTGGATGCTGAAAGGCGAAGATTCTTTGGCTACCGCACAACCAATTTCCCCGGAGCGGCCGCAATCCGTCGGTTTCATCCACAAATAGTCATTCCAGATATACTACCTTCTGGCCCTCGTGAGCGCAGGCCTACAAGGTACAATCTGAGAGGATCATCCATGTTCCGCCTAAGTGTCTACCTCAATAATGTCTGGGTTCAGCCAATTGCAGACATAACAGGTCGCTATCGGCAGACCTCTCCTGAGCTTTACCGAGAGCAGCCAGCCCTGACTCACCGTTTGGTACCGTGGATCAACAGGGAAATGGCAGCTCTGCTGCCTTCCTCACGAATAGGTGCTGTTCTAGCAGAGGTCATGGAGCTCATTGAAAGGCATCCCATCAATTCTCGTGCATTTAAAAGAGCGATGCAGGTCCACTTAGGAAGGAGAACAAATCACTTTATCCATGAATTTTACCACTTTGCACGCTCACCATATGACATGGTAGGCCATGACAATGCATCACACTATTTACCCCGTTATGGGTTCAATGATGATGAAAGTAGTAGCAGCATCACTTCAGATGACAGCGATGCAGTGGTAGAAGTGGACCCAACAGGTAATCCTATTAATGCTAGCTCTAGCAGAGACTCTAATCAAGGACCTTCTGCGTCTGGAAATGTAATAAGGGAAGAAACTCTAACACAGGAAGGGTCTGTAGTAATCAGCAGTGAAGATAGTACAAGTAGTGACTCGGAGGATGATACAAGAACAGCATCATCTGCTCTGAATTTAAGTATACACAATCCAGAGCCTCCAGGGAGCCGAGTGACTGATGTTAGCCGTCTACTTGGCAGAGCCAGGGAATTCCTCTCCACCATAAATGAGGGAGCATCAACCTCAAGATCAGAAGGACCGGCAAGTAGCAGCACCCAAAGTATAAGTAAGAATCTGAAGAAGGAAGCCTGTGACAGTGACGACTCAGATGCATGCATCATCCTTGATGAAATTCCTCCCAAGAAGGACAGAACTCCAGAGATAATTAATCTTGATTCAGAAGATGATGATGAACCATCTTCTTCAAGGAAGGAGAGTCATTGGAAGAAGAAGTTGAGTGAGGAATTCAAGTCATCCCACAGGAAACGATCAAGTAAAAAGAAGCCGCATCTCAAAAGAGATAACTTTTCTCTACCCCCAGGTGAAGGAGAAGATGAAGGGCCATCGAGTAGCAAGTCAGCAAAACAGGACCACAGTTACTGCACTGAAGACAATTTTCATAATTGTGAACCATCGAGTTCTAATTCAAGGCCCAGATGTGCTGGCTCATCCAGTAACAGGATCAAAGGAAGTACCAAAAGGTGTGATAATGGCCAAAACTCCAGAGGGAGAAATCACATACACTTGAACAATGTGACACTTATATATTCTGATGATGAAGAAAATTTAGTCAGGACACACAGGCAAAAGTACAAAAGCAAACATAAAGAAAAATATAAGCAAAAAAGCAATCACTATGAAAGATCTTCAAGTTACAATTCTGAAGCCAACTTTTACAGGTCTGGCTCTCCTTCCAGAGAAAGAATTCCAGCACTAAAACGTGTGAAAAAGGACCACAGATCCAAGGTCAAGGGCTCCTCTAGATCAATCCTGGGAACAGCGGATTCACACAATTCCCCACACAGCAACTACAGGATCAGCAGTTCCTCAAGTCCATCGGAATCCAGGGAAAGGTCGGATTGCACTTGGTCTCCCACCTCAAGCGGGACAGCACAGTGCTCTTCGCAGAGAGACCAGTCATGGGACAATGCACTCAGCCGAGACTCCTCCTATGACTCAAGGGATTCATGTTACAGGGACTGGAGAAGTGACAAGCATGCACCAAAATCATCAAAGAAGTCATCATCCAAGAAGAAGAAGAGAAGTAAACACAAGCACAAATATGAGAAGGCAAAGAAGTCCAAGAAATGTAAAAGGAAGAAGAAGGTCAAATCCAAGAAAAGCTTATGCAGCCACACATCATCTGAATCAGAATCAGACAGCTCTGACGTAAGAACCAAGAAACCAGCAAGACCGAAGAGAAGCCGAATCCAAGAGAGCCCTTCCTCGGAGACTGACTCCTCATTGCACAGAAGCAGGAGGAAGTCGAGAAAAATCTCAAGTTCAGACTCCTCTTCCTCATCTTCCTCGGCATGGGAAATGTGATTTTTTTTTTCTTGAGCAGATTCCTTTCTTAACAGTCTGACATCGTTCTTATAACCATGAGAAATGATATGGATTTTATTTTTGAAAATACTCTTATATGAAATATGGATGGATGAATTTAATGCAAGCGCATGGAAGAGAGAAACATGAACTTGAGATTTTGATTTTCTTTTAATCTATTCCATTTTGCAGCTAGAGAAATATATATTTTCCACATTTTCCATCCTGCAAATAGTACATCAAATTTTAAAAAGATTTTGCTTGCATGAAAACAATGTGTCATTGAGGGCAGGACTTTTGGAATCCAAACCAATATTCCAAAATCTTTTGTGTAAAAATATATAGCTGTAGAATGTTTATTTGTACATCTTATATTTTACTTACTATAATAAAATATATTTGTCATTTAGCAGCGTATTGAAGACTATACAATATTGTTCTTGAAGAATAAAGGAATTAAAAATTAATGTTCGTTATTAATTCCTAACAAAACAACTGCATATCACACTGACCTTGACTTTACTGATGCATTAATGGTCCTCTTTAAATATTTAGTTACTTTTGTAGAAAAAAAATTGTTGATGGAGGTATCAGTATGAAAAAAGATGATTCTTGAACAACTTACAGAGTGCAGGAAATTGTTATTATGCCAGAACATTCTTTTTCAAGTAATATGTATTATATGTTCAAGAAAGACATTATAACTGAATTACAACAACAAAAAAAAGTGAGTCCCTTCCATTTACTTAAATTAGCAAAGATTATTGATGAAATCACTTGCTTATTTATGAGCAGTGTATCAGTATTTTACAGTTATGCCCCCAACTGATTTTAATGTACATTAGTTTTCCTTTGCATTAAGCAGTATATTCATATGTTTCAGGTTCATTTGATGTTATAGTGTATTTCTGTTCTTTCATTACGACAGTGTATAGGTACGGAATAAATTGTTTGCTGAAACAAATTTAGAATTAATTACAATTGTAACAGTGACTGTCAATGAATTTTGAGTCTATGAAAACATAATTTAATCAGTTTTTATAAAAACACTTGTGCTGTGCTTTTAAAGTTGACGGTCAGTGATGTTAAGCATTACTTACAATTTTTTACCCCCCTAATCCCTTGCCCGTTGTTGTCGTGGGGGGGCTTAGGAGGCGCAGACTGGGACCCAATGCTGGGGAACTCCCCAACCTTGGGACTCAGCCCTCGACTCAACAAATTTTGCATGGTCTTTTTTTCCCCTCCTACTTTTTCCTTTCTGTCCCTTCACCAACCCCTTCTACTATCCACTTCCTAAGGTGTGAAAGCCGTGCTGAAAGTATGAAAGGCTGACTTTGTGCCAGTCCTGAACGGCCTGAGGGAGCCATGGGCACGGTATTCCCCTGCTTTAGTTGTCTAGCCCTTACCCCTCAAGCGACCCCGAGGGGTGGACCGTTTCTCTCCCCAACATACTCCAGGCTTATCATGGCCAACAATGAATAACCATTAACCATTAACCATTAACCATACCATTATTAGAGGCAATGAGGCTTGCCTCTTCATCAAATAGCTCCACCAATTCAAACTCGCCCGATTCCCTGACCCCAGGCTCTCCTTTGACCACGGCTCTGAACACTACAACTAATACCCCCTCCTCAATGCCGACTAGTACAGTATCCACCCTAATCAACACCCCAGGAGACATTTCTACTCCCAACATGCTCAACTTCAACAACTATACCCCCACAACCTTCTTCATCAACTACCCCATCCTCCCTTATTACTACCTTACAACCTTATTGTCCACCTCCCCATAACACTACGTCCCTCAACACTACTCCCTCTTCCACATGCCCCCGTCCTTCTACTACCCCCATCTCTACAAAATTCTTAAATAATCTATTTAGCCCAGCCAAATGGGACCGATTTTCGTGATCCCTCCCACAACTTCTCACACTTTCTGCTTTGACAACCTGTTTTCATTCCTCAAATGCATATACATCCTTCACTTTGTCTAACCTCTATACATTACCTTACCCAACCTTAACCCATTTACTCGTAAATCCTTTGCACAACTTTGACAACTAATCACTAACTCAACCACCCTTCACTACCATTTACTATAGTGCTACATGACCTTAGATGTCTAGCACATTTATTTTGCTTTTAACCATTAACCATTACAATTTTTTACCATCATTTTATAATTTTATCTCACCTGCTTCTTCAAGTAAGCAAAATCCATGAGATAAATCCTTTCTGATACACTTAGTATTGGACAAAGAGAAATATACTGTTTACAAATTATCGTTATTCCACTACTATTTAAATCATTATCTTTTTATTATAAATAATAATATTACTATTATGATTATTCTCATCATTATCATTGCTATTATTTAAAAATATCATCATCATCATCCCTGTTCTTATTATTGTTACTATGACTAGTTTTTATCATTATTATTATAGTGGTTATTATTATTATTATTATTATTATTATTATTATTATTATTATTATTATTATTATTATTATTATTATTATTATTGTTGTTGTTGTTATTATTATCACTATTATTATTGTCATTCTTATTATCATCATCGTTGTTGTTATGTTATTATAACTATTATGATTCTTCTTATTAGTATTATTATTACCATTATTATTAAGATTTGTTATAATAATTTTTATTATTTTTGTTATTATTGCTATTATTATCATTGTCATGATCAATATTACTATTATTATTATTATTATTATCCTTATTATCATCATCATCATCATCATCATCATCATTACTATTAGTATTATTACTATTATTATTATTACAATTATAATTATGATAATAATAATAATGATAATAACAATAATAATAATAATGTTGATGATGATAATAATAATAATAATGATGATAATGATAATGATAATAATAATAATAATAATAATAATAATAATAATAATAATAATAATAATAATAATAATTATTATTATTATTGATATTATTGTTATTATTATTATTATTATTATTATTATTATTATTATTATTATAATTATTATAATTATTATAATTATTATTATTAATATTAATATTAATATTATTATTTCTGGTACTCTCAAGACTGGTCTTCTATCTTGGTGACTGAGCTGCAATAGCGGACCACAGTCAGTGGTCTTAGGTATTGTAGCTTCTTCCTCTTTCACTTTTCACTTCATGTCCAGTACTTCTCGAATTATTCTTGTTGTTCCAAGTAAACAAGGTTTTTGTAACATTTCAACTGCAATTTCCAAATCCAGCTTTTGTATCCATTTCTCGAACTGCTTTGTCACTGTCCCTAATGCCCCAATTACTACTGGAATAACTTCAACATCTTTCATTCTCCACATTCTTGCAATTTCATATTTCAGGTCGCATTAATTGTTGCACTTTTCTTCTTCATTCTTTTCAATACGTGTGTCAAATGGGCATGCTGGGTCGATGAGAAGGCATTTCTTGGTCTTTTTCTCAATTACAGTGATGTCAAGTCTGTAGTCATCCAGTGTCTTGTCGGTCTGTATGGGGAAATCCCATGACATCTTGCAGTCTTCTGATTCCAGCACTTTGTCAGGCTTGTGTGTGTACCACTGATCAGACTTCCCAAATACCCATTTCTCACAAAGCTTCCAGTGGATTATTTTTGTAACATTATCATGTCTCATCTGTTTATATTCGTTCTGTGCTTGTTTATGGCATTCTGACACAATATGCGCCACTGATTCATCTGCAGAACCACGTACACTACAATTTGAATCGACGTTCTCTCTATACACCGTTTTTCTTATATTCCTTGTACAAAGAGCCTGATCTTGTGCTGCTATATTTGTACTTTCTGTTTATTTCTTCAAATAGCCCTTTTTCAACCATTCCCATGATTTACTGTCTTTTACTTTTTCTATAACTTTTTGAAACTGGCCATGCAGTGCTTTACTCTCATATTCGTCTTGATGTTTCTTCTGTATATCCTCTTTGCTCCTCCCCTCCTTTTTGTTTTCAAGGGTACTACTGAGGCTTACTTCTTTCAACATGTTTTCCTCTGATGCACCTAAGTAGTCAAGACTATTTACTTCTGCCTGCACACAGTTTTCACCTCCTATCAAGCTTCTCCTACCGTCACATCTCTTCAAATATAGCCGAACAACATCTGCTTTGGGGTGGTGCGCACCATACATTGTCATCGGTTTTCTTGTTTTTCTGTCCAATTCTTCCAATTCATTCTTTGTCCGCTTTATGATCCCCGCCCCATATCTGACGATTGAAACCGCCCTTGAATTGATGGCTGAAATTATGTTTCCCCCATTTAGCTTTGATTTCAGTACGTTTCTGACTCTTCTGATGTATTCTTTCGTCAATTGTTCTTTCATCTCATCATGTTTAATGCCATCCCCTTCCAAAATACCAAGATATTTATATCCATTTTCCTCAATATTTCTCATCATTTTATCGTCTGGCATGCACAGATCATCACTTTCAACTATCTTTCCTCTTTTCATGATTAACACGCCACATTTTGATGATCCAAACTCCATTTTGATGTCTTCTGAGAATATTCTTACTGTATTTGCTAAACTGTCTCTTTGATCCTCATTTTTCGCAAACAGTTTTAGATCATCTATGAACAGTAAGTGGTTAATTCTTTCGCCTTTCTTCTTGACTTCATAGAAAATGTTTGTCTTCCTCAGCATCAGTGTCAATGGGATCATTGTCATTACAAACAGGAGTGGGGATTGGCTGTTCCCCTGAAAAAATCCTCGCTTTATTTTCGCATTTCCAAGTCTATTTTGGCCCGCATTCAGCTCTGTGTTCCAATGTTTCACTGATTCGCTCATGGAGGACCTGACATTCACTGCTACTCCAAACATATTCATACACTTCTTTATCCAACTGTGGGGCACCATGTCATATGCTTTGCGGTAGTCAATCCATGCAACAGCCAGTGATGTTAAGCGTTTCTTACAATTTTTCACTAACATTTTATCAATGAGCGTAGTTGGTCTTTTGTCCCTCGGCTTCATTTTCTGTATCCCTTTTGTTCTCATGGTAATATGTTTGCTTGCTCAAGATACAATTCTTCCGCTAAGATCCCTGTCAGCAATTTCCACAACAGAGGTAAACATGTGATGGGCCTAAAGTTTGCTACTGCGTTTCCTTTCTCCAATTCTTTCACATACAGTAATGTTTTCCCAGTGACCATCCATGACGGCACGTTATTTTCTTGGAGACACCTGTCAAGTTGATGTGCTATGCTACCATGCAAATTACTTAAATTCTTTATCCAGTACCCCCGAACTCGAACAGGCCCTGGGCTTTTCCAATTTGGCATTTTTCTCACCTGCTTCTTCAAGATGACATACAAGATAACATACATGATGACATACATTATTATTATTATTATTATTATTATTATTATTATTATTATTATTATTATTATTATTATTATTATTATTATTATAACAACAATAATAATAATAATAATTATTATTATTATTATTATAATTATTATAATTATCATTACTATAATAATAATAACAATATTACTATTATTATTATCCCCCCAAAATCCCAAGTCCGTTGTTGTCGGAGACGGAGCCTGAGGCCCAATGCGGAGGATCTCTACCCTGGGCTTCAGCCCTCGGCTCGACCAATTTTGAACTGTCTTTTCTTCTTCCTCTTTCCTTTTCCTTCTCTTCGCCAACCCCTTCGCCTGTCCACTTCCGAAGATGTGAGAGCCGTGTTGGAGGTATAAGACTAGCTTTGGGCATGGTGTTCCCCTGTTTAGTTACCTAACCCTTACCCATGACGGGAACCCTGAAGGATGAAGCGTTTCTCTTCCCTACATACTCCAGGCTTACTATGGCAATCATGATTTTGTCCTCTTAGCAGGGACATTGAAGCTTGCCCTATTATTAACTAGCCCCACTCCTCGGTACCTGCTGTCATCTCGGTCCATTCCAAGTCACCCACTTACACCCAACCCTCAGAAAACACTCCTTCCTCTCTCCCATCTTCCTCCTGTCTACTTCTCCCTTATTACTACTCTTCATCCTTTTTGTCTATCTCCCCGCAGTACTAACCTCACTCAGCACCACTCCCTCACTCTCTGCCCTTTTCCTTATACGACTTTCATCTCTACAAACCTTTGGAGTACTCAT
>NC_061823.1:22935495-22940495 GCF_019202785.1 Penaeus chinensis | reverse complement strand
GAAAACACAACAGACCCATAGAGATTCTGGGGCTCCTTCAAAATCCTTATGGGGTCAAACAAACAACTACATACCTGTACAACACACACAGAACAAAGGTTGACTTGGTGGAGGAGATGGAGCTTCTCCACGAGGAATTCTGGCAACAGAATTTCCAAATTTCCCCCACCGAGAATGCCCGGTTTCAGCACACCACAAAGACCGAGGTCGCACACTACCTACATCAACACAGAAACACAGTTCTCCCAGGAAACAGCATCACACTAAGCAATCTTACATAGGGCAGTCCCCTTTCTACACCAATCACACCAGAAGAAATAGTTAACATCATCAAGCACACCAAAAACACAACACCATATATGTTGCAATATCTAACACAAAAACTCAAAGTGGAATCAGTACAGAACAAAGCACTATTCTGGGTACTCGGCTCAACAATTCTAGACATAATTCCCACAGAAACTCTACACAGAACATGCAACAGTGAGCCACTAAACACACGTGTACAAACACAAGCTAAAAACACCCAGGCCTGACTACGCGAACAAGAGGATGAACACTACAAAAGACATACAAACACAGGCACAAACCACACCCGGCAGCCCAGAACACTACCACTCACAGAAAACATAACACACACACACACACACACACACACACACACACACATAAACACACACACACACACACACACATATATATAAATAAATTGTCTAAAAACAAACATGTCATTCCGAACTGTCACAGGAACTGGCTCTTGGGCTGGCCTCTCCAGGTCTACAACCAAATCAGGGAGACCTATGACTTCCCCTCAGACGTCGTCCCTGACTGTGATGGGAGCACAAGCTGAACCAGCCCAAACCAGCTGCCAATTGGTCAGAGCATTGGAAATGCAGAGGCAAATCCGGTTGCCAAGCTGGGTTGCCAGAGATTAGGGCAAGGTCATTGTCCCTAAAGTTACCTGAACTTCCTGCAGAAAATGAAGGAGCTCAATGATGGGAAGAAAGTGAGTATCTCGCTGAATCCCAAAGACAGAAGAGACAAGCTGGTTCTTGGCTTCTCAGTTGCTTCTGATGTGCACATGATCACATCACACTCTCGGGTCATGGGGCATTCTGAATGACAAAAGGTAAGATCCCAACCATGCAAGTCCTGGTGACCCTGAAGGGAGCCACAATCACCACCTTGGCCGAGCCCTCACAGGCACAGCCAAAGCTGGCTGGAACGGTGCAGGCAGAACCAGAACAGGCTAAACTTATTCAGGTAAAGCCAAGAGAGGCCGAAACCACACAGGCAAAGCCTAAAAAGAGTAAGGCCAAGCCGACATAAGTCCCAGCTACCAAAGGTTCTCTACCCTCAGTTAGCCTGATAAGAAACTGGAACAGATCAGTGAGGACTTGACAATGGAGTTGTCAGACTCCAACATGTCAGTTGTTGGACTCCGATATGTCAGATGCCTCCATTGTTGGGGAACCGAATACATCGACGTTGTTAACGACACGGATGTATCTGACACAGAGTAACATCATGATGCACAATCTGAGCTTACTGAAGTGCCCCCTCAACCTATTAATTTACAGCAGACCAGGCGGTAGGAACTGCAGCACAAGTCCGAGTGATCAAAGAAGACTTCAGTGCACACCACCCATCCTGTATAAGATCAGATATGTCAGGCCATCACATAGCCGATGTGCTTGAGACATTCCCCGAGATCGCTCTTCTCAACACCCAAGAGCCAACGAATGTAAGGGAAGGGTTTTAGACCTCACCTTTGCCACTGCGTCTCTGGTAGAGATAATCAGATGGTTTACAGATGAGACTGTTACAAGTGATCCCTATGACACTGTTACTACCCTCTTGGATCCTGGCACAGCCCCAATGCTACAGCACAACCCTAGAGGGAAAACAGACTAGGCCAACTAGCAAGCCTTTCAGAGTGCCTTCGCACACTGTCTTAGATGCAATGAACCCCCACAGAGTGAAATCGTGGATATGCTTGAGGCCAGACTTGTCAATGCCATAAATGCAGCAGCCTCACAGACCATACCTAAAGCTCGGCCTTGGTCTAGGAGTTACAGAGATGCCTGGTACTATAATGGCGATAGAAAAGTGATCAACCACAGAGTGAACGTGTGCAGATAATAATTCCGAAGGCAAAAACTCCCTGATGACCTAACCTTTCTACGGGAAGTTGTTAGGAATGCCAAGGAAGCTGCCAAGAGAGGCAGGGAAATTGGCTGGAATGGTGTGAGTACAATTAATTGCATAAGACATGCGAGTCAGAAGACGAGCAGAATGCAGATACATCTACGGAAAAAGGGAGAAGATAATTAAATACAAATAAACAAATAAACTATTTAACGTTCGCTTTGTCTATTAATTATACTAGCAATATCCTCGTTAACCCTAGTTATCAGCTTTTAATCTTCATTTTCTTTCTGTTTACATTTACTTTGACTTTCGCTAGTTTTTTTTTTTGTTTGCCAAGTTATACTTTGTTTTACTGTTTTGTTTTGTACCACGCTGTTTAATCACCCATTTATTTACATGATTTATCAAGTCGAACCAAACTTTGGAAAGTCAAACCCTAGTTGCCACAGCAGTCAATTCCCCAACTGATGAAAAACGTGGAAACTTGATTCGGTTCCTCGATAATATCATTGCAATTATATCACCCATATCGCATTATTACTTCATGATCATTATCATGCTCTTCTTTATATCTATCTTTGTGCTTTTCCCCTTCATCATTCACTTGTTTTAGACGTTTATTTCTGTTTTTGTTATAACTCTTAATTTTATAAAATAATATAGAAATAGATAATAAATGAAACAAAAAGTAGAAATAAATAAAAAGGAAAGAAAAACGTAGTTCATATGTTTTCAACCATGAAAAGATTAAAAGATACAAATTCAGAAAAATAAAATCACATAAAGATTGTTCTTCTCACTCGTTCTTCTTTCAATAGAATAAATAAAATGAAATAAAAAGTTTTTGTTCACATGTTTTCACCAGCAAATTAATAAAGATAAAAAAGCTTTTCTCTTTTCTCTGACTTCTACCTCTCCTACAGCGATCATAACATGCTAACAAAAGCAAAGAAAAAGTCACACAAACACACACATTAGTATGTACACACACACACACACACACACACACACACACACACACACACACACACACACACACATTCCCAATGAAACATATTACGCATTTACGTATCGTATACCATTGCTTCACTCTTACCTGCAGTATTACAGAAGAGATACAAACAGTTGACGCAATAATTGTAACTGGACAGTAAAAAGGATCTCTGCCATTCCCTTTTCGGTAAACGGCAACAACAGTATTTCAGTTTGCTACAAAGATCGTGTGTCAGTCTCGCTTAGCCATAATATATCACCGTTTACAACGCCGCTACACAACACCGGCGCAAAGCAAATGGCAAAAGAATTATCAGAAAACGTTATTTTATGATGGCAAAACCCGAAAATTATTAATCAGATCTTCAGAGGGACAATTACTCAACGGAATTCTCTAAAAATAATCATAACATGATTGTAATAAGTTTACATAATTATGTACTGGATTTTTGATTCACTGCATCGTGATGAATAGTCTACATTAGTAGAGTGAGGTTCGAACATTGTATTATTCAGGATGTTAAAGGAGAAGCGGAAAGACTATTTTTAAAACAACTATTATTTGATGTTATAAACAGTTTAAGTGATCCTAGTTTCTATACACTGCATTATATCATTTTCATCAAGAAAATCTTATTTGACGTCGCCAGTCCCAGCGAAGGGAAAATGACCAATGAGATCCTTCGAGAAACAGTTCAAAGTAACGACACACTGAACATGCTCCCCTGTCTTCGGGAGAGAACGCCTGAAAATGCACAAGAAGAAAGGATTATCACTGATAATCTCTATGATGATAATGATGAAGATAACAAAATGAGAGTAATGATGATAATAATGATAATGATAATACTGTAATAATACTAATGATGATAATAATAATATTAATAATAATAACAACAATAATGATATTAATGATGATGATGAAAATAACAATAACAATAGTGATAATGGTAATTGTATTGAAATTGCTATTTCAATAAGTACAATGTCTGACATTAGGTATTCGTAAGAGTATGATATATTTTCTTAACTTTAAGTATCCTGAAGGACAATGAATGTAAAAGAGTTTGTTATAGTGAGCATCCTTTCGTCGCTTTGTTTTGTTTTGTTTTAGCGGCTCATGGAAGTACTGAAACGTGGTGAGCTGAAATGTTTATACTGATGGCAAATTGCGATACTAAGTGGAATTGACATCTGTGAAGAATCATTATATATGAAAGGTATGGTCTTTGTTCAATGTTTAGAATTGGATTTCATTAGGGTTCATAATAAGTTTATTCCACAGAGGTCAACGTGTCAAGGGACAGTATTTTCTTGTTTACATTTGCAGGGATGTGATTGCATGTTTTATTTAGGATATTAAATGCTGAATAATGATTATTTCAGATTATGTTGGATTTGATCTTCACTTCTTTATACATGGTGATGAATACATGCTTTTAGAACCTCTGCATATCATCAGTAGTCGTGCGGACATGGCATTATGTGAATTTAAATTATTCGCTTATTCACAGTGTATTGCGTGTATTACATTTCTTTCATTAAATGCCATTTATGAATTTTAACTTGTTTAACTATTCACAGGTATTTATTGCATTATTAACATTTCTTTGCATTTTTTTTTTATCTTAGATAAGTGATATAATCATATGATATTGTTCGTGAAAACTCGTATGATTTAATGTTTGGCCAGACTGAACATTTATGAAATTAATTCTTTTGCTATTTGCTAAGCGTGTGAATATTAGGAAACTATATTTTCACTGAAGATAATAATAATGATAATGATGAAAATAATAATAATGATAATGATGAAAATAATAATAATGATAATGATGAAAATAATAATAATGATA
>NC_061823.1:22922995-22930495 GCF_019202785.1 Penaeus chinensis | reverse complement strand
GAGATAGATAAATAGATAGATAGACAGGCAGACAGACAGATAAACATATAAATAGATATACTGATAGAAAGAGAGGCAGTAGACAAATAGATAGATAGAAAGATACATAAATGGATAGAGAAATAGAAAGAACGGTAGAGAGAAATTGATAGAGAGATAGACAGATATGTAGGTAGGAAGATAGGCAGATAGATAGACAGATATGTATGACTTTATACACATCTGAACGAATATTTCATGTTAAACGTATGTTGTGCGTCAGAGTGTTTGCATTTGCTTATTTGGAGATCAGCAAGATGACACGCAAGACAGCGCGTTGAAATATTGGAAGACATTACTTTCTTTTATATTCTTGCTTCATCTCACTTCTCTTGCTTCATCTCACTTCCCTTGCCTCATCTCACTTCTCTTGCTTCATCTCACTTCCCTTGCCTCATCTCACTTCTCTTGCTTCATCTCACTTCTCTTGCTTCATCTCACTTCCCTTGCCTCATCTCACTTCTCTTGCCTCATCTCACTTCTCTAGCTTCATCTCACTTCCCTTGCTTCATCACACTTTCCTTGCCTCATCTCACTTCTCTTGCTTCATCTCACTTCCCTTGCCTCATCTCACTTCTCTTGCTTCATCTTACTTCTCTTGCTTCATCTCACTTCTCTTGCCTCATCTCACTTCCCTTGCCTCATCTCACTTCCCTTGCCTCATCTCACTTCTCTTGCCTCATCTCACTTCTCTTGCCTCATCTCACTTCTCTTGCCTCATCTCACTTCCCTTGCCTCATCTCACTTCTCTTGCCTCATCTCACTTCCCTTGCCTCATCTCACTTCTCTTGCCTCATCTCACTTCTCTTGCCTCATCTCACTTGTCTTGCCTTATCTCACTTCTCTTGCCTCATCTCACTTCTCTTGCCTCATCTCACTTCCCTTGCCTCATCTCACTTCTCTTGCCTCATCTCACTTCCCTTGCCTCATCTCACTTCTCTTGCCTCATCTCACTTCTCTTGCCTCATCTCACTTCTCTTGCCTCATCTCACTTCTCTTGCCTCATCTCACTTCCCTTGCCTCATCTCACTTCTCTTGCCTCATCTCACTTCCCTTGCCTCATCTCACTTCTCTTGCCTCATCTCACTTCTCTTGCCTCATCTCACTTCCCTTGCCTCATCTCACTTCTCTTGCTCCATCTCACTTCTCTTGCTCTATCTCACTTCTCTTGCTTCATCTCACTTCTCTTGCTTCATCTCACTTCTCTTATTTTATCTCACTTCTCTTGCTTCATTTCACTTCTCTTACTTCATCTCTCTTCCCTTGCCTCATCATACTTCTCTTGCTTCATATCATTTCGCTTGCTTCATCTCACTTCTCTTTCTTCATTTCAT
Source organism: Penaeus chinensis (assembly GCF_019202785.1). Classification (NCBI taxonomy): domain Eukaryota; kingdom Metazoa; phylum Arthropoda; class Malacostraca; order Decapoda; family Penaeidae; genus Penaeus; species Penaeus chinensis. Next base: position 22,929,122 of record NC_061823.1, on the reverse strand, counting down.
TTCGCTTGCTTCATCTCACTTCCCTTGCCTCATCTCACTTCACTTGCTTCATCTCACTTCTCTTCGTTTGCTTCGTCTCACTTCTCTTACTTCGCTTGCTTCATCTCACTTCCCTTGCCTCATCTCACTTTACTTGCCTCATCTCACTTCTCTTGCTCCATCTCACTTCCCTTGCTTCATCTCACTTCTCTTGCTTCATCTCACTTCTCTTGCTTCATCTTACTTCGCTTGCTTCATCTCACTTCCCTTGCATCATCTGACTTCTCTACCGTTTTTCAGAAATGCCTTCTGCTTCTTCCTCTTCTTCTTCCCTCCTCTATACACAGACGCAGCTTTTATAAGATGTCTGATGGGTTCAGCTGGGACGTCTCTGCCAGGGAAGTGAAAAGTCGAGTTTAAATACAAGCCATTCATATTAAGTGAATGATAATGGGTTAAAAAATATATGCGGATATGTATAAGTATGTGAATTTATTAATCGCTTTGACTGTTTATTTGTGAGTTTGTTCATTCACATTTTCGCGTTCATTATTTGTGAGTGTGTATTTTTTTTTTCTATATACATAGATGTTATGGATGTAATACATCGGTAAAACCAAACCTTTTGACTTCATTCTATATATTTTCTCCTTCCTCGGCCTACTCTCCCCAATCCCCACGACATAGCCCTCTTACCATCTGCCCTCCACCTCTTCCGCCCTCCACCCCTTCCCCCCCTCCATCCCCTCCGCCCTCCACCCCCTTCCGCCCTCCGCCCTACCTCTGCGAAGGTTTTCCATGGCTGCACCAAGAAACACACAGCCATAAATTTCGCCAAAGGAAAGGAGCTGTGCGTCTCTCTCTATTTTCCCTTTTGTTTTGCCTTCGACAAGGGAGCAAAGAAGGGAGAGAGGAAGTGAGCTGGAGAAGGAGGGAGCGGAGAGAGCAAAGAAGGAGGGAGGAAATGAGATGGAGAGAGGAGGTTGGGGAAGATAGAGAAAGGGAGGGAACAAGCTAGAGAAAGAGGGAAAGGAAGGGACAGAGATAGCAATGAATGGAAATAGCATAAGAGGAGAGAGAGAGAAAGAAGGAGAGGGAATAAAGGAGCAGGGGAATTTTTAAGATCCGAAAAAAGAGAGAGAGAGAGACTGGGGGGAGGGAAGTGGAGAAGAACTTGGAAAGGATTCATGAAAAAATCATAAAAGGAGGTGGAGAGAAAGGGAAGGTGGTGTGTGAGTGAGGGAGTGTGTGTGTGTGTGTGTGTGTGAGAGAGAGAGAGAGAGAGAGAGAGAGAGAGAGAGAGAGAGAGAGAGAGAGAGAGAGAGAGAGAGAGAGAGACTGAAGGAGAGAAAAGAGTAAGAGACACACAGAAAGAGAAATGACCTTACAGAGATAACCCGCAGTTGATATGTTTCCTTCCAAGATCCGAAACGTAGGTAGAGCAATCTAAGTGAATTGTAAAAATACACAAAGATCTTTTCCCCCTGACTCAAGGTTGCTGTAACATATCCTTTATGGCGTAAACTTTCCTTTAACTGTCTATACTGACTAACTGTTAACGCTGGCGCATGGTGGAGGGCCTTGTTAACCGGTGTTTCACGGCTTGTGAACATTTGGCTAGCGTAACGAACCTTTGCATATTTTTTTTCTGCCTCATGGTTGTTATGGTCCAATATCTGAATACGTGGTCTTTATTTCGGTTTTATGCTTCGCTGTAATGATGCCATGAAAATTTGGTGATTCGATATATTTCTCTTTTTTCTCTATTTCTTTCTGTCATTCAACTATAGAAAGTCAACGGAAAGTAAATGAATAAATAAATAAATGAATGACCATATGCGAAATTTTGCTTGTCTGTATTCCGTTTCAGAGAAATTCGTACCTTATAACGAAGGGAATCAAACAGCAGTTTAAATACACGTCAGCGAATGATTTCCCTTCGCTGTTATGGGAAAGGATTTGAGTCTCCGAGGAAAAAAATCTTCAGATGGTTTAAAGCTTCGGTGCTTTTGGCTTCTATTGGGAAACTGATGTAGAAGAGAAAGAAATAAAATGAGGTAATGGAGAAACGAAAATGCAAGACTTATCAACACGACGTTCGGATCCATATCATCTGAAATTATTGCAACAATCCATGCCACTACAACTAATTTCACTTCCACTGCAATTCATTAGTCTAGTGAACGGCGCTATCTCACTTTCCTCGATTCCTTTTTTGGTAAAAGGACTAAACAGCATGATTTTATAAAATTTCATATTTATTTTGTGATATAAGCTTCGTGATTAATGCTTTGAACTGAATATAAAATGAAAGATTAGTAATGCAAAATCACACCACATTTTCTTTTCGACTGAGATGAAAGGTTGTTTGTTCCAAGAATTTTTATTTTCCAAAGGATCTTAAAATAAACATAAAAATTCTAGAGCACCGCGAATATATTATATAGTTTTATACACATATAAATTAATTAATAAGTAAATCGTGAAGTAAATAAATGAGCACACACATAGTTATTATCACTCAATAGCCATTCATTCCATTGCTGGGCTTGAGCCTTTCGTGATTCATTGTTGAGAGGTTATTTGCCTGATTGAATGCTCTTTCTAATTAAGCACGGTTCAGCGCGCTGTACTTTAGTCACGGCGTCGATTTCCACTCCGACACCTGCGTTTGACCTCTCAAGGCGATATGTCGTTTTCTCGTCGTGAAATCGGGCTCGAGCCAGCAGTCAGAACGTAGGCTTTTTGTATATGTGTGTAAACACATACACCACACACACACACACACACACATATATATATATTGGTAGATATATATATATATATAAATAATAGATAAATAAATATATAAGTAAATGAGAGAGAGAGAGAGAGAGAGAGAGAGAGAGAGAGAGAGAGAGAGAGAGAGAGAGAGAGAGAGAGAGAGAGAGAGTGAGTGAATGAGAGAGAGAGAGATTAAAAAAGAGACAGACAGATAGATATCCACATATATACACATTTGCATATATGTGTATATAAATGTATACGAATATGAAAACACAAATGCCTGTATCTATTGTTATGTGCTTGCTTTTATGTATATTAGTTTAGGCATGTAGACACACAGTGCAACAAGTAAACACATAACACAGAGCATACACACATAACGAGCATTCAGCCACGCAATAACGACTACAAACACCCAGACACACACTCACGAAAACACCCACAAGGCCATCTATCTATCTACATCTAACGTAGAGGGACATCCATCTCTCCACCATCGACTCCTTTCTCTACTCCCTCACTCCTGGCTCCGGAGGATGCTGAAGGGTTAAAAAGAACGTCCTTTGAGTCCCTAGGTAGCCATGTGTTCTTTCTGTATTTTTTACCACTATGCCTGTATATTCATTTGTCTTTGTTTAGATCTGTCTGTTTGTTTCTTTGTTTGTTTGTCTGTATGCCTCGCATAACTATCTATCCCTATTTCTCTTCACAGATATACAGCAGATATTTGTCTGTTTTTATCTGTCTACCTGTCTGAATAACTCTCCCTCCTTCCCACTCTGTCTCCTCTTTATCTAACTATAAACATTTGTCTGTGTATTTACCGTATCAAAACTTACATTTACTCCTCTCTTCTAATTCCTTTCAACCTATCCCAACTTACTATTTCCTTACCTAACTCTTTCCCCCATTTACCTAACCTGAACCGATCGAACTAAGTATAGCCTATTACCTCTTACCTTAATCTAACCTATCCTTACCTCGTCCAGCCCCTTCCCTTTCATCTTAATCTTGACCTAACCTTCCTCACTGCATAACCCATGTTTGAACTTCCCTTGTCCATCAAAGTCATGCACGCAGCGAGCAGAGAGGACACGTGCTTAGATCCAGAGGATACGGTTTGTCTCTTTCCTTTGTGCAAGAAGGTACTGGACGCAACACGCCTTTATATCTTCATTATATGCTTGTACATTTATGGAAGTATCACCATCCTTTCTTCTCATCATCCTGCATCGTTTCCAGGGTTATGTAATTAATCATCAGCTGATTTATACTAAAAAGATTCATGGCTGGTTTCTGCTCCTTTGTCTCGGTCGCTGTTCTAACATCCTTCCCTTTGGTCTGTTTCATAAAATTATCATCCTGTGCTATATCTAATGTTTTCAAACGGGAAGTAGGTAAAGAGGAAAGCGAGGGAAAACATTAGATAAAGAGAGAGAGAGAGAGAGAGAGAGAGAGAGAGAGAGAGAGAGAGAGAGAGAGAGAGAGAGAGAGAGAGAGAGAGAGAGAGAGAGAGATTAAAAAAGAGACAGACAGATAGATAAATAGATAGAGAGAGAGAGAGAGGGGAAGAAAGAGATAGATATTCAAATAGAGGCAGACAGATATATATATATATATAGATAGATAGATAGATAGATAGATAGAGAGAGAGGTAGCTACAAATAGAAATACACTCAACTCAACAATATATCACTTTATATCAGAAGCTAGAAATATAATTCAATTCTTCTTCATTCTCCAATCTTCTTCCCTCCATTTCCCCTCACCTTGAAACTCTAAGTACGAATGGAGAGATAGACAGAGGGATGAATAATCTATCTTCTAGGTGAGGGTGGGTAGGTTGGCCTCTTTTATTACTAAGGGCGGGCGTGGCAGCAAAGTTTATGGTTTTCTTTCTATTGCTTCTTGTGTCGAAGAGGTAGTGTTTTCTGCGGCTTTTATTTACTAGTGGTAATCATTATCACTGTTACTACAATTGTTATCATCATCATCATTATCATCATTATAATGCTAATAATAATAATAATTATGATTATTATGATTATGATTGTAATGGGTATTATCGTTATTTTATTATTTGTTATTATCATTATTATTATTGTCTTTATTATTATTATTATTATAATCTTTGTCCTTCTCATTATCATCAATATCTTTATTATCGTTATCATTATTATCATCATTGCTATTATCATTTGATATTATTACCATTATGATTGTTATCATTATCATTATCATAATAATAATAATTATCATTATTACTGTTATTCTCTTTATCAATAATATTATTGGTATAATTATTATCATCATCACCATTATGATAATAATAATAATTATCATTATCATCTCATTATTATCATCAGGTGTATCATTAGTTATTATTATTATAATTAATATTATTATCATTTTTATTATTACTATATTATTATCATTATTATTTTATCATCATTATTATCATTAACATTATTATTCTTATAATTATCATTGTCATTATTATTATTATCCTCATCTTCATCATAATAATAACAATGATAAGGATAAAAATTCTTATTAGTAGTAGTATCTTTATTATTATCATTATTTGTATTATTACTATTATAACTATAATTATCATTATCATTATTGTTATAGTTATTATCAGTATTGCCATTATTATCATCTTCATATTAAAAGTGGTATTGTATTTATTATTGCTATTATCATTATTATTACCATAATCATTACCAAATTCAATAACATAATCTTCATTACAATAATGATATGATTATTGATAATAATAATAGCTATTGTGTTAATAATGATAATCATATAAATGATGATAATGATAATAATAATGATGCTTTTTACTATTATCAGTATTATCTTTATTATTGAAGTCATTATCATAACTATTGTTCTTATCATTATTGTTATTATCATTATTTTTGTTAGTATTATTAGCAGAGGTTCACTACAGATAATTTTGGTGGCAGCGGTGGGATACGTATAGTGTATGCACTATTTCGGTTTCACGAACCCTTTGTGTCAGTGAAAAGATGGCAAGTCCTGGACCCTCTGATCTCGCTCACCTACCCCAGTGGAGGGGCAGGGTGACACTGATCCCGTGTCTTGCAGTACTCTAAAAAAGAGGGTTCTGCGACAATGGCAGAGATGACGACCTCTACGTCTCCCCTGACATGCCAGCCCTCGACGCAAGTGAAGGAGTGAAGGCCGCCCCGTTACCCTGTCTTAGGCTGCGGCGCTGCCCTCTTCTCAGCTTTGTTTATATTGATGGTGATAAAACATTAAAAGTAACAATGATGCTTATAATAATATTAATATTATAATAATCATAATCATATAATAATGATAAAAATGATAAAAATAATTATGATAATAA
>NC_061823.1:22905495-22907995 GCF_019202785.1 Penaeus chinensis | reverse complement strand
GTGTGTGTGTGTGTGATTTCATATAATGGAGGAATTAAAGTACATATAAAATATTATGGGATCGTTGAAAGCAATATGTAAATAACTTTGGGTATTGTGAATCAGTTTGGATATCAGTTTGAATATCTGAAATAAGTCTGTAGTGTTGATTAACTTCCTGTTTCCAGTAAAACACAGATGAAATGATGCCTCTATTGCCAAAAGATTTTTTGTTCTTTTGTAATACATGCATTGCTGTAAAGGAACTGATTTCGGAAAACGCATCTGTGATAAAATAGGAAAGAATAATGATATTGGTGAGACCGATATCTGTTAGTATCGTAACGATGTTAATGATGATGAAAATTATGGTACTATTACTGTTTTTACTACGGCAGTTACTACTATAGCTCTAATGCTACAATTGTTACTTCCATTACTTCTACTGCTGATATTTCTACTGAAACAGCTACGGCTACGCCTACTACGGCTAAGGCTATCTTTGCTATTGCCTGGCTACCATTACTAATATTACAATTGTCACTGTTACTACTACTGCAACAGTAAAACGAGGAATGAGATGTGTGCACACACACACACACACACACAGGCCTTTTTTGTGCCATCCTTAATTCCCGAACACTAAATACATCCTTAAACATGTTTGCCCTTTTGCCCTTTACACGTTTTCGTTGTGATACCACTTAAGTTGGTACAAATCAGAGCGCAATATTGTTCACTATATTTTACACACGTCTGAATTAAGGATTTGTGTTTTTTTCATTAATTGCGAATCGTTGCCTATGTCCCTTGGTATAAAACTAATACATAATGTATAAAATGTATACCCTTTTTAGCCATACATCTAATACATGTTCACTCTGTATGGGTATTTTTTAAAGTCAATAATGAAGGTCACTGAAACGACATGGTAAGAATTTCCAGCGTGTCCGAATCATAGAATATGCTATTGGCTTCGGTGGGATGAATATCATCTGACTTAAAGATATGACAGAAGAGTCTGTGTATCGTGTTGACATATTACAGGCTCTATGACGCAATAAGGCCATTGGAATTATCTGTTGTTTAAGATTCGGACTCGGTGAAACATAGAGCTTACGATGAATACAATGAGATACAAAACTCCGAACTTCCACTCTCCATGTGAAAAGCAATGGCTGTCATAAGTGATAAAAATAATAGGTTGCTTGAGTGAGAAATACAGATGAAAGTTTCCAAAGCTTTGCGAAGCGCAGAGTGCTCGAACGCTATGACATCCTCAATCATATCGTATCTTTACGCGGACATTACTGAAACCTGTTGAAATATATTTTCATTTTGGTAACCTCCAATCTGAAAGTAGGTTATATGTTCCGGCTGGCCAATCAAAGCGCCGTACTCCTCGATATATTTCACGCACGTCACAATTAGAGATTTTTGTTTTTATTAGTTATGAATTATATGGTATGTTTCCTAGTACACAATTCCTATTCAAAGGTGTATAACATGTTTCTAAACCATTCTGTTAGTAGGTCTGGTATATGTTCAATCCATTAGCTTAAACTTCGTCATTAAGTCAATAAGGAGAGGCGCTGAAATATGGTAAGAATTTTCATCTGCCCGAGTCATTTCACGTGGTTCTGACTTCAATAGGGGGAATGTCTTCAAAATCAATTAGTTTCGAAAAAAAACCTTGTCTTTGTTTATTTCACTCAAAAAAGTAAATAAAAATATTGAAGTATGATATTGTGCTATGCTATTGTGATGTTTAATTAATTCATATATATGGAAAAATTACTTGACTCTGCGACTCACATTGGTTATACGCACCACTCTTCGCTTCGCTTTCATATGTATTTCTCAGAATCAGACATAACCATCTCTTCGTATTACATCCATTGTTCTTTATTGAGAAAGTGGAAGCGTTGCTTGAAGTTTTGCATAATCTCATGTCCACCGCGAGGGAGCTCTTCGACAACTGGATAGTTCCAATCATCATTGGAATGTACTTGTCTTAGTGCCTGTAACATATCAACAAATCAAGATACACAACCTTTCCTTTGATATTTTTGAGCCCGTAAGGTTATATTGAAAATGGTACTAGGATAATTATGCAGATATTCATCCCGAAGAACCAAGTGATATGACTTGGACACGTTGGAAATTTCTATCATGTCGTTTCAGTGGACTTCATTATTGACTTCAGAATTTACCCATATAGAATGAACATGCATTTGATATAGCTTAAAAGACATAAATATTTTATGTACTCTTATACTGTATAGGAATTTTATATCAAGAAACATACGATACGAGACATGCTTGAAATATTTTTGGAAAATATCGCTGGCTGGAATGTACCACTTTGTATCAAACTAGAGGCATGCAAATTAAAAAATAAAAAAAAGTTTCAACAGGTTCCAATCATGTTCGCGTAAAGATCAAACATGTTTAAAAATGTGTCAAAGTGTATCAAAGTGTTTGGGTTTCGGAGATGCTACAATGAAGAGGCTGCATATCT
>NC_061823.1:22895495-22897995 GCF_019202785.1 Penaeus chinensis | reverse complement strand
ATCAACTAAATCAACAAGCACTAAAATGTGAATATCTATGAAAATTCATGAACAGATATATAAACACGCATAGATAATCATTAAAAAATACAAATAAACAAATAACCAGACGGGTGCATATAGAGACCACTTATATATTAACGGCCATATCAGTGAATGCGTAAATAGACACATGAATAGACAGAAGGGTACAATATAATATAGCCTTTCGCCCTGACGCACTGACTTGCCTCGCGTGCTAAAGGCGCCACCACGGCAAGAGACAATGTAACAGTCGGTGGTTAACTAGCCTATTCATGGCCCATAAGGGGGTAATTAAGACTAATGACTGTCTCACCATTGACGCTAACTTTCGTACCACGTGACTCATTTTGAGATTCTTTTTTTGTCTGAATTTGTACATTCTCTTGTTTTGTGCATAAACTGTATAGTATATTTAATTTTCCCCAGTATAGTTTTCAGTAATTAAATCGTCCAACGTTAAAAAAATAGATAGTTCAAGAAAATATGGTAAAAGTTGTTTGAAAAAAGTTCCATTGGCTTCATCATGAAAAAGGGAAAAGAAGAGAATAAAAAGGGGGAAAAAATGAAGACCAAAAGAAGAAAAAGGACGAAAGAAAGAGAGAAAAAGCAAACACTTTCATGTACCCAAAATTACTTCGCTCAGCCGCCTGAACTAAGCCAATACAACAACCGAATGATGGAAATGAATTATCATCATCAAACAGAAACGCGAATAATAACAACAGAGCGTGACAAGAGCGTGCAGAAGCCCCACAAACAGGGAGGTTCCGTTGGGTCTTCTTAAAAGGAGTTAATTGCCTTCGTATCGAGCCAACACCTGTGCATACAGTCCCTGAGGCAACGCGAATTAGATGTCTGATGGATTGGATTGGGTGGGGGCAGGGGTGGGGGAGGGGAGAGTGGGGAGGGGAGGGAGTTGGGTGGGGAGGAAATAGGCCAAGGAGGGAGATGGGTGGGGAGGGAAAAGCTAGGGAGGGAGTAGGGAAGGGAGGGGGTGAAGTAGGAAGGGAGGGTGTGAGGTGGGGAGGGAATAGGGTTGGGTAAGGGTGAGTTGGGGAGGAAGTAAGGTCGGGAAAAGGAATGGAGGGAGGAAGGGAGGGTCTGACGAGCGAGGGAAGGGGAGGGATGGGAGGGAAGAGAAGGGACTGGAAAGAAGGAGAGTAAAGCGAGAGGAAAAGGGTGGGGCGGAAAGGAGGAACACGAAGAAAGGGGAAATAAGAGGGGAGAGACGACAAGGAAAGAAGGGGAGAGAAGGAAGGGAAGGAGAGGAGAGAGGCGCAGTAAGGGAAGGGAAACCGGGGCACGGTGCCTAATTGTAGTGAGGGTCAACAGCTATTACCTTCCACGGTATGCCTGTGTGCAGTCTGTGTAAGCGTGCATGCGTGTGGGTGTTTGTGTGTAATTGTGCATGTAAACTTCCGCATATTTTTGTATTCCACGGTAAAGACACACACATACATACACTCAAATATATATATAAATAAACACACACACACACACACACACACACATCATATACATACATATACCTATATATATAAGTGTGTGTGTGTGTGTGTGTGTGTGTGTGTGTGTGTATGTGTGACAGGCTCTGGCGACTTCAGTCAAATTATAGCTGTCTGTTTATTGTGTTTCTATGCATATATGCATGGAATGGCCGGGGTTACTATCCAGTGGTGGTGCGGGAATTGAACGCAGGTCAGCAAGATTGCTAGACGTATGTATCTGTATGCATATGTATCTTTCTATACATCCATCTGTCTATCTATACATATATATATTCATATATACATATATGTCTATCTATATCTATCTACACACACACACACACACACACACACACACACACACGCACACACACACACACACACACACACACACACACATATATATACACATATACATATAAATAAATATGAAACACACACGCATACATACATTTTTTTTGTACCACTCCGATTGGCTGATACAAGGTAATACACTCCGGCCGGTTAATGAGAACGTGATGTTTTTCAGTATATTGGACTCACGGCTCAGTTAGGGAATTATATTTTTATTAATTGCGGATTTTATATATAAGTTTCTTGTTACAAAAAATGTATATAAAAAATGCTTCAAATGTTTTTGTGCCTTTTAGCAGTACATTAAATATTTGTTCACTCTTTCTGTGTCCGAGGCAAATGATGTTGAACTGACTTTGATGTAATCCTTACAGACCCGTAAAAAATATTTTCTGATATATTACAGGCACTAGAAATTAGAATAGAATATATGTGATACAGTAAGATGCAAAACTTCAAGGAAAACAAGGAAATCGGAGAGAGGAGTGTAAATAAACAATATGATTCCCAGAGTGGTCAGGTAATCTTTCCTTTGTATTTGAGGCTTCCATAATGTTTTGCGGATAAAGAAAAGTTCAGTGGTTTTCGATTTACTTTTTTTATGTGAAACTATTTTTTTCTAAACTTTGACAACA
>NC_061823.1:22885495-22890495 GCF_019202785.1 Penaeus chinensis | reverse complement strand
GGGTCTGTACAATGATAGTTCTGCCGACTGATGTGCATCAGAAATGTAGAAAAAATGCATGGAGGTATAGAGATAAAGTAGTATGTGCAGGTTGACCCTGGCAGATCAAGGGAGAAATGAGGTCACAGAGTGTGTTGAGATGGTTTGGCCACAAATGAGAACAGAGATGGAAATAATAGTGAAGGAGATAATGAGAGCTTCTGCTGCAAACGCGTCTCCGAGAGACTGGAGGGGTGAAAGGAAGCCTGGCAGACAGGGGCATGACAGTAAAACAAAGCAGTGTGAGAGCGGACGACAGAAATACATAGACAAAGACTGTGAGCAGCTGATTGATGACGTATTCCACAGGGGGATGTCCAACATCCTTTCCAAACTTTTCTGGGGTGCTTGAAGGGGAGGACTGCCTTTATGATGGGGCAAGGGGTAATCCAACATCAGCACTTGTTGATGCTGAATATAGGGACTAATACACACACACACACACACACACACACACACACACACACACACACACACACACACACACACACCTGGAAGATTCATACCAAACAAGTTCTAAACAAAATAAGAAATGGAAAACATGATGATGCCGAGGGAATTTACCTTCATTGTTTTGTTTACAGAACACATTTTATTTAGTGTTTTTAGACAAATTATTAAAGCTATATAAATTATCTAAACTTCTAAGATTTGCTAATCATTTGAAACATGTTATAATTCAAAATATTTAGAAATGAAATGATTTTTTTTTTATTATGAAACATACATAAAATAATAATCATAAGTAAATTAACTTTATAATGTTCTGTTAGATATTACATACAAAGAAAATATGATATTGTATTTATAACATGTTTGTCTGCGATGATGATTATAATTGAAAACAACAGCAAAAATGTTATTACATTGATAAATTGGAACAGACAAATGATGAACAAATGAATAAAACTAAAAAGATAATGGTAGCAATAATGATCATAGTGGTAATAATGATGATGATTATGATATTAATAATACCATTGATAATGATAATAGCAATAGCAACAATAACAACGACAACACCAATGTTATTAATAATCGAAGCAGCAGTAGTGATAATAGCAATGGTAGGCCTAAAGAGAACAATAATAATAATGATAGAAATAGTAATTACAAAAATAATGATAATTATTTAATAATAGAAGAAGTAATGGTTATGATAATAATGATAATAGTAGTAATAATAATAATATGAATGATAAAAATAATAATAACAATAATAAGGATAATATTTATATTGATGATGATGCTAATAGTAACAATAATAGTAGTTAAAAGTTACAATAAAAATATAATAACTATGATAAAAAAATAATGATGATGATAATAATGATAATGATAATAACGATGATAATGATAGTAACAATAATAATAGTGATAGTAATAATAATAAGATTATGAATAAGAATAAGAATAGAAATATAATAAAAATGACAATAATAATAATAATGATAATGCTAATAATGATAATGATAATAATATTAAATATAATAATCATGATAATAGTAATGATATTCATCATCATCATCATAATCATCATCATCACCATAATAATAACAATAATGATAATAATGATAATAATGATAATAGTAATACTAATAATAATGAATAGTAATAATGATAATAATAACAATAACAATAATGATAATAATGATAATGATTATAATAATAATAATGATAATGATAATAATATTAAATATAATAATGATGCTAATAGTAATGATGATAATGATGATGATAATAGTAATGATATTCATCATCATCATCCTAATCATCATCATTATCATAATAATAATAATAATGATAATAATGATAATAGTAATAATAATAATAAATAGTAATAATAATAATAAATAGTAATAATAATAATAAATAGTAATGATAATAATAATAACAATAATGATAATAACGATGATAATAATAATAATAATAATAATAATGATAATAAAAATAATATTAATATTGATGATGAAAATGATAATGATAATGATAATAATAACAACAACAACAACAACAACAACAATAATAATAGTTATAATAATGATAATAATAATGATAATAACAGTAGAAATAATAATAATAATGATGATAATAATAATGGTAAAACTGAGTGAAATAGTATTGTTAATATTAATGATAATTGTATTAAGCTAAGGATGATACTGATAACAGTGATAGCAATAATGATAATAATAATGATAATAACGAAAATTATCGATGACGACAGCAATAAAATTTATAATAGTAATAGTAATAATCATAATAATAATAAAAAATGATAGTAATAATAATTATAATGATAATGATGGTGATAATAATAATAATAATAATGCTAATAATGATAATGATGATAATAATGATAATGATAATGATAACGATGATGATGCTAATAATAATAATAATAATAATAATAATAATGATAATAATAATAATAGTAATAATAATTATAATGATAATAATGATAATGATAACAACAACAACAACAACAACAATAATAATAGTAATAATAATAATAATAATAATAATAATAATAATAATAATAATAATAATAATAATGATAATAATAATAATAATAATAATGGTAATAATAATGATGGTGATGATAATAATAGTAATAATAATTATAGTAATGATAATGATAATATCAAGAATGATAATTAGAATCATAATGATTATCATAATGATAATTTTAACAATAATAATAATAATGATGATAATAATCATAATAATAATGATAATAACAACAATGATAATAATAATGATAATAATAATAATAATAATAATAATAATAGTAATAACAATAATGATAATAACAATAATAATAATAACAATGATGATAACAATAATAATGATAATAATAATAGTGATAATGATAATTGTAATAATAATAATAATAATAATAATAATAATAATAATAATGATAATAATAATAATAATGATAATTATAATAATAATGATTACAACAACAATTATAATAATAATAATAACAACCACAACAACAACAACAACAACGATAATGATAATAATAATGATAATTATTGTTATTATTATTTAATAATAATAATAATAATAGTAATGATAATAGTGATAATGATAATAATAATAATAATAATGATAATAATAGGAATAGTGATAACAAGAATAACAGCAACAACAACAACAATAGCAATAAGAAAAAAATAGTAATTAAAATAATAATGATAATGCTAGTAATAAGAGTAATAGTAATCATTGATAATAATATAAATAATGATAAGAATGACACTGGTGACATTAATGATGATATTGATGATGATGATAATAACGATAACAATAATAAAAAAAATAATAGTAAAGATTATAATGACAGACATATTGATAACAATAATAATGATATAATGATAATGATGATAATACCATTAATAATGATGGTGACAGTGAAGGAATAACACTGAAGAGGATGGTAATGTTAATGATAATAATAATGATAATAACAATAGTTAAGATTATAATGATAATAGTGATAATAATAATAATGATAATAATGTTCATATTATCAGTTATAACAAAAATGTTAATAATAATAATAAATGCAATGATAATAATAATAATAAATGCAATGATAATAATAATATTAATAATAAATGTAATGATAATAATAAAAATAATGATAATGATAATAATAATGATAATAATGATAATGGTGATACTAATAACAATGATAACAATGATAATAATGATTAAAATGATATTAACAAAAATGATAATGAAAATGATAATAATGATAATGATAGCAATAATAATAAATATAATAAAAATGACAATGATAATAATGCAGCGATAAGGATAATAATAATCAAAACACTATCATAGAAATGATAACGATAACATAAATCAAAAACAAAAGCCAGACAACATAAGAGGAAAATGGAATCGAGGTTTCCCGGATGAAGCATTTTTCACCTTCGCCTGACGTGCCATTAAGGACCACCTGTTCGGCTGCGCGCGACGCAGCCGCCGAGGTTGTTGCTGGCTCTTGGGCGGGCTGTGGCTTAGGTGTTGTGGCTTAGGTGCTGTGGCTTAGGTGTTGTCGTTTAGGTGTTGTTGGTTTTTGGTGTTGTTTAGGTGCTGTTGTTGTGTAGATGCTGTTGTCTATAACTATATAATTTAGTTTGATTCCATTTGTTAGAATGGATGTTCTTGGTGTGACATTCTGTCTGTTTCCTTTTGCTCCTCAATTACCCCCTGTGTGCAGGGAATGGCCGGGGTTTCCATCCACCGGCGGCGAGGGATTGGACGCAGGTCAGCGAGATTGCTAGACGAGATCGCTATCGCCGCCCCGCCCAGCACACAGGCGGTGTTGCTCTGTGGCTGCTGTGTTTCTGTTATTCAGGTTTTGTTTTTTGTTGTTGCTATTTAGTGTTGTTGTTTAAGAGCTGTTGTTTAGGAGTTGTTGCTGTTTAGGTGCTGTTAGTTTTAGATGTTGTTTAGGTGTTGTTTTTTAGGTGTTGTTCTTTTTGGTGTTGTTTAGGAGTTGTAGTTTTTTGGCGTTGTTTAGGTATTTTTTTCTGTTGTTATTCAAGGGTTGTTGTTTAGTTGTTTTTTTGTGTTTAGGTCTTGTTTTTGGTGCTGTTATTCAGTTTTGTTGTTTAGGGGCTGTTGTTTAGTTTTTTCTTGGTGTTGTTTAAGTGTTGTTGCTCTTTAGGTGCTGTTAGTTTTTAGGTTGTTTAGGTATTTTTATTCAAGCGTTTTGTTGTTGTTTAGGTGTTGTTTTTTTATGTTGTTATTATTCAAGTGTTGTTTTTTGGTGTTGTTATTGTTGTTTTTTGTTCTATATTTTCTTTTTGAGGTTATAAGAATCGAAATTTCCCGGACCAAATTTCTGATCACGATAGATCGGCAGACTGGCACGTAGCCTTCATGGAGCGTGGCAGCGAAAACTCAAGATACAAGTTTCTTGTTGATCAGTCGTACACATTAAT
>NC_061823.1:22845495-22852995 GCF_019202785.1 Penaeus chinensis | reverse complement strand
GCCATGAGGATCATTCTTGGTGCCCCTAGAACAACAAGGATCGTGAATATGAGAACGTAACTTAATTTACCTTCTGTTTATGAAAGAATATTATACATAAATACCACATTTAGTGTCAAATCAATTAGATAACCCCTCCATTATACAGAGTTCCAAAGACAACTAAAACATAGAATAGGGGAGCTAACTTTGAATGACAACACCGATTCATACTCAAATCCATGGATACAAGAAACATGTAAACACTTAGCTCAGTTGAACATACCCATAACTGAGACCCTACATGGACGTTCTGTTCCACCGTGGAAAATGTCGGACCTTAATTTCGGGCCCCAAAAAATGACACTGCTGTACTTAAGCGGTATGCACTTGCAATTATAAATGAGCATCTAGAAACTCTGTCCAATGCATATGAATGCTACACTGACGGATCCTTGCAGTCTGGGAGCAGAGCAGGATGCGCTTTTGTTGTATATAAAAACAATATTTTGCAGTACCAGATTGTAGGAGGGTTCAGGGCTAGCACTATGCAAACTGAGTTGGCAGAAATACTCATGGCCACCGAATTTCTATTGAATCAGGGCTCAGGGCTCAGTAATTTTCTGCGATTCACAGAGTGCTCTCCAGGCTCTGAACACTCTGGACAAAAGCGCCGGAAATATTGCAAATGCCATCAGGATAACCGTGTATCGTGCAAAAGAACGAGAACGTTTTGTGTGGATTCCATTGCATGTTGCAATCCCTAGGCATGATCATGCTGATCCCCTAGCAAAGTCAGCATGTGACAAGCAAAGTGTGGATATAGATCTTGGGGTACCTCTATCTAAGATTTTCTACATCATTAAAGCTTCCTTCAGAGAGGACTTGACTGAGTTGATTAATTCTCAACGCCCTGAAAGCTGTAGCATAAATCACTAGGACCTGTTTAAGCATAAAGGACTGTGTAATTGTTCCTTTCTGTGAACTGATGTAGCGCTTATGTTATAGCCTAAAACTCAAATGTAATACCATTATATAATGTTATGACCATGCATCAAATGTACCACAGCTTGCCTCTGAAGTTAACCAGGGTGGTAAATAAAGGACTAAGCAACGTTTCCATGACTACCATTTGGAAACATGTCGTTAGGAATTATAGGAAAATATCATAAAATGGAAATGTTTGCCTCCCACATGTCACTATTTTATACTCAGCTACACTTTGGAAACATAATTTCTTAAGGTGTAAAAATCTAGGGTTCTAGTCCTCCACGTTTCAACATGTCATTCTAAGTGAGTTGTGCGTTTAAAACGCTATTCCTTGGAAACTTAATTCCCAAAACTATATGGCATTATAGTAAAATGGTGACTTGAATTGCCATATTTCGCATAATAATGATGATGATGGTAAGGATGATTTTATAATAACAATAATGATAATCATAATAATAAAGATGATGAAAATTATTAATAAAATAGTAATAACAATAATAGCAAGGATAGTAAGGATAATAAGGATAATAAGGATAATACGGGGCTCTGGAGTAGTTTTCTGTGACTCTCAGAGTGCTCTTCGGACACTAAATTCTTTCAAAGCAGGCGGCGATGAGGAAATTGTGAATTGCATTAAGCATAACGTAACTTGTGCAATAGAGCGTAATTTTAACATTCAATTTGTATGGATACCATCTCATGTTGGCATAAGCAAGCACGACCACGTCGACAAATTGGCGAAGGAAGCCTGTAGCAAAGATACTGTGAACATAGATCTTGGGATGCCTCTTGCTTGGGTTGCACATATATTGAAAAGTTCTCATAAGGAAGATCTAGTAGATCTGACAAACACTCAAAGGCCTGAAAGCTGTACCATAAGGCACTACGATCAGTAAAGAGATAGCAAGCCCTCCTATGGGTGGCACCGAAGTCAAACCAGACAATGTGACGTGGTTATGGTCAGAATACGTTTAGGTTACAGTGTATTGGCAACTGCACGGTGCAAGAAGTACAGATGAAACTAAATGTAGACACTAACGAAGAAAACAAGCGAACGCTTGAGCATTATATCTCGGAATGTCATGTGATACAGCCTTTCAGACCACCTAACATGAGGTATAAAGAACTATGTGAATATTTCATTTCATCTGATACATTGGAAGATATACTCGTATTATATCCTAAATTTACTATGTAAAACTGCCGTAAACAAAAAAAAAAAATAAAAAAAAAATAAAAAACACAATGTTATGTAAACACAGCAAGATCATATCAACGTATTATTTTTGTATGATGTATGACATGTTTCTATACTACCATGTACAATTGCAGTAGTCACAGACTACTGTACTGTGTCAGATGTATATAAAACTGTAATCATGATTGCCCACGCCTGAGCAGATAGCCAGGGTGGTAAATAAATTTACTTAACTTAACTTAACTTGTAATAATGATAATAAGGATAATACTACTAATAATAATGATGATAAAATAAATGATGATAAAATTATAAAATATATGAATAAACAAATAAGCGAAAGCTCAGCCAGCGAGGAAGTTTGCCCCTTAAACAATATGAGATCGGGAGGTGGATGAGTGACTGAGAAGAAATGGTCAGCCCTGCGTTCCGTTGGGCACTACGAAGCGTTACGAAGCGAACAATTTCAACTGACCGGCCTGTAGCGCGATACTGTATTGTTTGTGTAGCGCTAAGGTCCCGAGAGGTGGTGCGCCTTGCAGACGACGCGTACATTGCTTACAAATATAGCTAATATAGAATGCCAGGGAATATTTTTCGGTATGGATGATGCCATATGGACTTTTAAGATCAATTGAAACCTAATGGGTACTTCTTGACTGGTATTTGAGTACATTTTCAGCTAAGCAAACAATGTTAAATGTGAAGAAACATGAAAGCATGATTCCTGACTTGTAAGCCTAGCTGTTGTACTATTAATGGAAAATACGATAGGTAAAGATAAAAAGATGACTGTTGTATATACTATCATAAATAAAAGCCATAGTATGTGTGTTAAAACACAAAATTTAAAGCACAAAAAGCTTGTGTGTGTCAGTGTTTACATTTGAGCGTCACCGTAGCGCTACAGACTGTTCCGTTCGAGCGTATTCTTTGTAGCGCACAAAAGTATTCCGTATTTTCCAACGGAACGCAAGGCTGCCCTCCGTTATACACGTGCATTTTTGTAGTCATATCTTATGATTTTGAGATACGGAATTGTTCAAGACTTTATCGTTTATTGTTTTCTGTCCCTTCAAAAAGTTGCGACTCGCTTTTATCACAAATCAAAATGTTGAATGTCTTCGAGGATGGAAAGGCATTTCATCTCTTACATCTTTTTTCCTCTTTTTGTCTCTTTCTCTCTCGCTCGCTCTATCTATCTATCAATCTCTATCTCTATTTACCTATCTATTTCCTTCTCTCTCAGACTCCTCTTTCTTATCTTCCTTCTACTTTTCCTTTCATTCTGTCTCCCAGTAACTTTATCTCATTACTTATTTATACACCTTGACAGGTCTCTCCGACGCGCTACAAGCAACTTCTCTCCGCTCCCGACCTTGTGGGCGTCGCAGTCTCGAGGCTATTTCCCAAACCAGAATCAAGTCTTCTTTCTCTCTCTCTTCTTTTTGTGCCTTTCACGTGGCCCCTGGAAATACATGGACATCCACTAGTCGCTGTTGTCTGTCTGGATATTGTTCTAAAAGGACACCACCACCCCACTTTTTCGGTGGGGGGTGAGTCAAAGTGCTCCCACTGTTTTGCTGGGCCTTAGTTTCTGGGCCTTAGTTTCTGGGCCTTAGTTTCCTCCTGCGTAATTTGTCTGTCTTCAACTCGTCGAAGATATCTTGTGGTGTGCGGCCACTCAAGTATAAAACCTGATCACTGCTCGATATTCCACTGGTTTTATTTTTACACGTTATTACTCCTTCACCGGTGTAACACAAAAATGTTATGAGTTAAGGACTAGAACTCATATATATATATATATATATATATATATATATATATATATATATACATACACACACACACACACACACACACATAACCAGCACATTATGTATGATCACAGAGCTTTCTTTGGAATACCTTGTGGATGCGAGGAAGGGGACGTAAATCGGCTCTTTTGCTCCCACCGCGATCCAACTTCTGATTAATGACCAAAGACTTATAATCATTGAAGTATTTAAGGGAATATGACGACGGCATTATTTTCTACTTTTGATTTTTTTTGAATTTCAAGAAGCTCGGCTTTTGCTTTGAAGGACTGCTTTCCACACATTATTGCATCATTAGTACGTTTTTCAATATGCATACTACAAAGAAACTTAAACGCAAACATATATAAATACACGCATACATTGAAATTTACAAGCATAAGTACATACAAACACCCATCCACACACACATATTACCAAAAAAATCTATATCTTTCTATTCAGTCGCCTGCCATTCTATCTATTCAATAAATTCTATCTACTCAACAAAGACCACATTATATAAAACGCAGCTAATCCTCACCAGCGGAATAAATCACCCTTATATGATAATCAGAAAATCGTTCGTGATCCCGTAGCATTAGGGAAGTAGATTTCGAAAATGAATATGCAACTTTTGCGCCCAAAATCTACTATCACCCAACGGCTCACATGATCATTATGCTGCCCTTGATCTTTTGATTCGCCTTTTGATGAATTGCAAATCGATATTGCAATCATCATTTTATCGTCCAGTCTTAATGCGGCTTTATCTGTGCGTTCGCATGTTATAACCAGCGGTATTTGTGGGGCTGGCCATTCATTCACTGTTCAGCTCGCGCTGTTATTCGTAGATCTTTATTGATGGAAGGAATACTGATAGTTTCCCTTACTTCAGTTTACTCGGTTCTCTCTTCTCTCTTTCTGTTTCTCTCTTCTCCTCTGTCGCTTTCTTTCTTTCTTTCCCTCTCTCCGTCTCCTGTTCTCTCTCTCTCTCCAGCTCTCTCTCTCTCTCTCTCTCTCTCTCTCTCTCTCTCTCTCTCTCTCTCTCTCTCTCTCTCTCTCTCTCTCTCTCTCTCTCTCTCTCTCTCTCTCTCTCTCTCTCTCTCTCTCTCTCTCTCTCTCTCTCTCTCTCTCTCTCTCTCTCTCTCTTCTTCTCTTATCATACCAAAACTTTTCATTTCTGTAGCTCACCACTGAAATTAATAAATAAAAATAGAAATTAAAAATTATAATAAAAACAAAACATATCCGCCAGTGTTAAGTACACCATTGCCAAACCCTGCCCAGTCTGCCATACGTATTCCGCCCTTAACGTCAGGTGTCGTAAAGCTCATGTCTGTGACTCGTGACTCTCCGCTCTGTCGCTAGTTATCTCTGTCCTTAATTATTGTGAAATATTGCACGTTGTCTAGAATAGCCAGTACTCAAGCGGGGTTCGCAAGTGCTGTTGTGTCGCGCCTCCTGTGCGTGCGAAATGGAACGCTTTCTCCCCTCGGCCGGTGTTATCTTACTTGTGCCGAGCGCTGGGAGGGAGCCTGGTTTGTTTGCTTTGTTTCTTTGATGATTCGTTTTGCAAGCAGCGTTGTACAGAAATTATATTCGTCTATATGGCTATCTGTCTTGTTGTTTGTTTACACGTACACAAGCACACATAAAACCTATATATACTTATGCACACACACAAACACACACACACACACATATATACATATATATGTATATATATATATTTATATATATATATATATATATATATATATATATATATATATATATATATATATATATATATATATATATATATAAACTTCTGCATATATGTATATATATGTGTGTATATATATGTATATATATATATATATATATATATATATATATATATATATATATATATATATATATATATATACTTATGCATACACACACACACACGCACACACACACACACACACATATATGCATATACATACACACACACACATATATATCATAATAATCATAAGCCTGAATCAATCCACGTAGGCCTCTCCCAATCTTTTCCATCTTTGTCTGTCTTGCGTTTTTTGTTTCTAGTTTTGGTCCCCGAATTTCGTTATTTCGTCACGCCATCTTGTCGCTCGCCTGGCCCTTGGCCTCTGTGTTATCTATAGTCCAGTGTGTCACTTTCTTTGTCCATCTGGCAGGTCATATATGTCTCCGACATATATGACCTGCCCATTGCCATTTTTTTTTCTTTTTGATGCTCACAAGTATATCTTCCACTTGTGTCTGTTCCCTGATCCACGTCGCCCTCATCCGATCTCTTAGGCTAATCCCCAGCATCAACCTCTCCATCCCTCTCTGGGCACTTTTTAGTTTCCTCTCCAGTAGTTTAGTTGTAGTCCTTGTTTCTGAGCCATAGGTCATAACTGGAAGGACGCATTGGTTAAAGACTTTTCTTTTTAAACGTAATGACAAGGAGCCTCCTAGTATGCTACTGTGTCTGCCGAAGGCGCTCCAGCCTAGACTGATGCGTGCCTTAATATCCTCTTCGCTAGATGTGTTTGTCTGTACGAGTTGCCCTAGGTATATATACTTGTCCACTACCTCTAACGCTTCGCCTTGTATATATATCTGTTCGAACTGAACTCTAATGTTGAACATGATCTCTATTCACATCGCCTATTAGTTGCTGCATTTCATTTACAAATTCACTGAAGAGAACAATATAATCTGCAAATCTTAGATTGTTTAGTTATTCGTCTCCTTTCTTAATACCTTTCCCGTTCCATTCTAGCTTCTTGAATATTTCCTCAAGGCAAGCTGTAAACAGTTTTGGTGAGATGGTGCCGCCCTGTCTAACACCTTTTTTAATTGTTATTTTATCGATTTCCGTGTGGAGCTTGATGGCTGCTGTCCCATCTTCGTATATATCTTCCAATATTTCACAATATACCTCCTCTACTCCCTGTCTTCGAATAACTTCTAGTACTGCTTGTATTTGACTTAAATGCCTTTTCGTAATCGATGAATGCCATTCACAGGGGTTTCCTATATTCGTTTATTTTTTCTGTTATTTGGGTGAGAGTGTGGATGTGGTCCGTTGTTGAGAATCCACTGCGGAAGCCTGCCTGTTCTCTAGGCTGGTTACAATTCAGACTGTCAGAGATGCGAGTTGTGATGACTTTTGTGAAGAGTTTGTAAGTAACTGAAAGGAGGTTTATTGGTTGGTAGCTTTTTTTAGATCCTTTCTATCCCCTTTTTTGTGTATCAAAATAATTGTTGCATTTTTCCAGGCCTTCGGAGTTTTTCCGTTGAGAAGACATTTGTTAAGAGATTGGCTAGTTTCACTGTTGTAATTTTCCCTGCATCTATTATAAGGTCTATACTAATTCCGTCTTCACCTGGTGTTTTCCCTCTCTTCATGCCTTTAAGCGCTCTACTTATTTCTTCTGTTGTGATGTTAGGTACTTCTCTAGTTACCGCGTTCGCTTCTATCCGTGGCTGTTCGTTTACGTCGTATAGATCCCTGTAAAAGTTTCCCCCTAC
>NC_061823.1:22822995-22825495 GCF_019202785.1 Penaeus chinensis | reverse complement strand
GAAGGATCCGTTGCGAAACCAAACAACATCCTTCGAAAGTGGAGAAGCCTGTAGCTGCTAATATAGGCGGTCTTTGGAAGATTCTGTGGCTCCTTGATGGGCGACTGCAATGAACATGCGTCCGTGGTCCATTGTTTACGTGTAAGATTGATATAATTGTGGCATGGCTATATATCTGCTATCGTAACATTGTTCTAGTTACAATAATCAAAGCACAAACGAATCCCACATCCTTCTATTTATCTAAAGCTACAGGTGAAAATTAGGGTGATTTAGAGTGCTTTATAGTGCTCAGTAAAGAAATCTCTCAACATCTGATTAGACTCATGTGAGTCCTGATGGATTTCTGATGCCATGCTGAATTCCAGGAACTCATCAAAGGGGTGAATCTGCATTAAAATGATTGGAGTACATTGTGATATCATCCAGCTTGTTTACTAAAAGACCCTGTCCCTAAAGTGTGTAAACCCATATACCTTATCAAATGCATCTGTTTCTAATTCTGCCTCTTCAACTTGCCAGCTCAGCACTGCACTAATCACAGGAAAGTGAGGATCTGGCTCATTAAATGTAGCAGAGCTTCTTTTTCCTGGTTACAGGAGTTTGTTAGGGCAAGGACCTTTGTTGATATGATCCAATTGTGCAAGACATACCTAACTGAACTATAACACAATGTGATCTGTCGTCAGCCAACCATATGATTACCCTACAGTCTTTAACATATGTAATCCCAAAGGGAACAAGGACCTGAGATATACAACTGGAAATCCCTGCTTGCAAGTCCTGGGCCTAAAGGTATATAGTGCTCTGACAGTCGTCTATATCCCAGCCATGGGGATATCATTATACTTAACATCTAGTTTGCCACCATTAAATGCTATATAATTTCTGTGAGGTAAATGATAGGCCGACTAAACCTTCTTAAAAGGTCCACCCCAAATAAAACTTCCTCTTGAAATTATATATTCTCACCAACTACCTCCATAGTATGAGTACTTTACTCCAACATTAAAGAGAACATTAGCCTTACCTTACTGAGGTAAGGCTAATTTGTGGAACATTAGCACTAACACTTGGCAGTGATGCTGTAGAATTGTTGCAGGGACTAATGCCCGTTTCAGTTTTTTAAAAGCATGAGTTCCGAACTTGTTTCAGTAACCTTAAATAACAACATTACCTTCACCTGGCTTACAGGTTGACTTCTTTGCACATCTTTACTAATTAGAGTTACTGGTAGTTTTCGTGTGGCTCCCGGCGGACCGAGGTAAAATAAAAAAAATCGCGTACATAATGCCCTGGCTGTTAGCTCTTGGATCATTAAACATCAACGAGATTGTCTCGGATCATCTTCATCCTACAGTCACGAGTGTCATGCATCTTGAAAATTACAATATTTTTCCTTTTGCTTAGTCTTTCCCAAATCAGCTTTAATGGAGTTGTGTCGAGCTCATCCTGATGTCCCAGCACCTTTGTGCTGCGTACGTCAGTTTAGATAGAGGGAGGTGTTCCTGCAAGGCAAGTACCTCTCGAAGCCAATGTGACAAAGCTTGTAAAAAGATTTAGTGTTAATTCACTGTTTGCATTATCTCTCACCCCTTGGTTGACTACAGTAACAGTAGCCATAAAAATATCAGTTAGAGTTTCCCCTGAAACCAACTTGAATTTGGATAAATGTTTGATAAAAGGAATTATTATGTTCCTCTGATTTTTTTCCTTAATACAAGCTTCCAATCACTCCAGGTCGATATGTCATTAACGATCGGAGAGTTAATGGCTAAATCTACAGACCCACGACATGAACTGCGTGCAGTTCTAACATGTAAAATCTACTCCTCTGAGAACTCGGACGAGAATTGCCTCAGTTACTGTTAACGCTTTTCTAGGAAATTTATCTAATGTGCATAATTTATTTATTGTTTACTGAGCAACTGAAACTAACTCTGTAGCTCCTCATACATTTAAACCTCACCAGGGGTGCAGATCGAGTCTCAGGTGGAACAATAGCA
This sequence comes from Penaeus chinensis, assembly GCF_019202785.1. Lineage (NCBI taxonomy): Eukaryota > Metazoa > Arthropoda > Malacostraca > Decapoda > Penaeidae > Penaeus > Penaeus chinensis. The sequence continues at coordinate 22,823,489 of NC_061823.1, read as the reverse complement.
CTAACACTTGGCAGTGATGCTGTAGAATTGTTGCAGGGACTAATGCCTGGCACTGATAAATGTGCATTATCTGGAGAGTAAGAGTTTAAAGAGCCTGGACTAGTTCATCTAAATTATGTGTAGTTCATTTTACCATCTTGGAAATGTATATAACCAATACAAAAACTCATAAGATATTCAAAATAACTTTAAATTCAACCGTTAAAACAATGAAAATATAACAACATCAGCGTAAGTTAATTACTGATCACTTCGTGGTAATCATCAGGATCAGCTAAAGTTAATTACAATTTACCTCCAGGTAATCATCAGTATCAGCTTATCATCATCTGCTACTATTCACTAAATGTTTTAAAGTAGAAACGTAAAAGTCCAATAGGCAATTAATGTATAATAGAATATGTAAAATTTACCCATTAAAAAAATATCAATTGAAGGGAACAATTTCTTTCAAAATCTATTTTGTTAAGACCTAAAGCTCGTAGAGAAGAATT
>NC_061823.1:22795495-22800495 GCF_019202785.1 Penaeus chinensis | reverse complement strand
AGTTCTGCTGCAGTGCTACTGAAGAACGACAATGGGTGTCGTTCCTGTTCAGCCCAAAGAGTGGAGAATCAGGCTGTGTAAGAAGCACCAGAGGAGATCTCTGCCATGGATTTTGCCAGCTCATTTGCAACATTTGTTTTGTCTGTCAGGATTATACCATCTATTTTCAGAGCAGGAGGTGATATGGATGTGCTCTTTCCAGCAATCTTACGCACCTTGTCCCATACCCATGGTAAAGGGGTCCCAGAGTTAATTAAGGAGATATACTGTCTCCACGATGTCTGCCTAGCCTTCTTTAGCACTCGCCTGTCCTTGGCACAGATCTTTTTGTACTGGATCAAGGTTACATTGCTTGGGCGTCGTTTCAACTGCCTTAATGCAGCTTTTCTTGCTCTGACAGCTTGTTGACATTCATTAGACCACCATGGTACCAGAGGTCGACGGTACTGCCCGCTACTTCTGGGAATTGATGTGAAGTGATTAACAGCATCTTGAACACACTGGAAATCATTCACAGATCCTTGTAATACTGCAGTTGATCTAAAAAGATTCCAGTCTGCATATTCAAGTCGCAATCTCTGCACTCCATTGGCTGGAATACCAATCACCTGCCTGGTGGCTCCAAATACCCGACTCTATGAAGAGGCTTTTGAACAGGCTCAGAATTCCTCTGCCTGTGCAAAGGGCATACCTGAGCTTTAACTTCAGGGGGATTCTGCCTAGCAGCAGAGGCCCCTGTGGAGCCTTAACTGATGGCTCCAAAGATCTTACTTTGGGAGGAGTCTCCTCAATAGACCCTTCACTCCTACTCCGTTTCTGGTGGAACAACTCACCAGAGGCGGTTTCAGCATTTGCAGACTGAAGGATGACGGAAAGGAGGATGGGCTAGAACTGAGGCAAAGGACTTACCTGGCTGTGCAAACAGCACACGGGCACGTCGCTTGCTTCTGCAAAACAAACTTTCTCCTTGCTCCTTATTACCAATACTTCTTTTTCAAACTTGTACCTTTTACATTGCTTAGCAGCTTTAAGATCTTCTTTGCAGTGGTAACAACATATTGGACCTGGACAGTTGTTATCTCCTTGATGACCTGTTGTACCACACTTCACACAGTCTTAGTTGTCCATTTTCCTTAAAACGGCAAATGTTAGCTCCATGCCCATAACCCTGGCAGTAGAAGCACTGCATAGGGTTGGGCACATATGGCTTTACCTTGAGGTGGTACCATGCCAATTTAACTGATTCAGGTAGGACTAACGATTCAAAAGTTAGAAGAAAAGCTGGTGTAGACTGTTCCAGACCATCAACTTAGTACGTTTCACTGCCACTACATTAATATTCTTTAGTTTCTCTAAGTTTCTCCTGAGAAAACCTCACAGGTCTTGAAAAAAAGACAATTCCCTAACACTGATTGAGTGTTTTATGAGGACATGAGCCTTGAGCCCCAGGAATGTCACATATTGCACGCAGACGGTCATTCCCATCTGGTAATGAAACCTCAACTATCAGGCTACCATCTCGCTGTGGAGTGATGCTAGGATCATGTTGACATACCTCAACTATCTTCCGATGTACTTCAAAATTATCAAGATCCATGATAGATACACCATCGATGGTCTTCACTACTAGGTATTTACTATATATTATACTTTCATATTTACCAGGTAAGATTTCCTTAATGGAGTGGGAAGGACTTTTCTCCTTACCTGGTTTGGGAGCTTCCATTCCTGCCCTTTGGAATCTGGTAAGGTTCCAGAGTGACAATATGTGATGTTCCAGAGGGATTGACCAGGGGATTGCAAAGGTCGTCAGGGAGAGAGCAAGTTCTTTATAAATTTGAAGAAATACAAATTATAAATCTTTATTTCCTCACCCCCACCCACCCACCATGGTGTCCAATGAGGGGAAGCTATAGTTGGGGCTCAAATTTTCCCAACAGCCACAGGGATAGTGAGGAAATATATGCAGTCACTATTACAGTGCTGATGGTAGTCGCGGGACCTGTGCGCTACCGACTGGACAGTGCCTGCTTGACCCTAGCCATATTTGACCAGCTGATTGACTTGACCGGGCGTTGATCAAGCCAGAATGGAGGACCAAAGAGGTGTGTTGCTAGCTGCAGGGCGCAGCGTGCAGCATCGCTCAACCTCCAGGACTCCTGTCTCCTGATAATATAGGACGCCACTCACGGCAAAGACATGTGGGAGAGTTCTCCCTGGCCCAAGATGGAATGTACCAGAGGTGGGTGCACCATCCCCTCTCATAGGCCTTGGTGCACCCGGAAGCCATTTTGTTTCATCCCTCACTGGTACCCTTCCAGTATGGGTAGTCCTCTGGTCCGGCTCACCAGCTCAATGGGACCTCAAGCCCCCTACAGCGGCAAGGCGGCTTCCGTAAAGGGGGACCTGGAGGTTGAGTGATGCTGCATGCTGCGCCTTACAGCTAGCAACACACCTCTTTGGTCCTCTATTCTGGTTAGATGGGTGGCTTAATCAAGGCCCGGTTAAGTTAATTGGCTAGTCAAATATGGCTAGCGTCAAGCAGGCACTGCCCAGTTGGTAGTGCATAGGTCCCGCGACTACCATCAGCACTGCAATAGTGACAGCGTATATTTCCTCACTACCCCTTTGGCTGTTGGGAAAATTTGAGCACAAACTATAGCGTCCCCTCGTTGGACTCCATGGTGGGTGGGTGGGGGAGTGGGGGTGAGGAAATGAAGAATTCTTAATTCTATGATTTCTACAAATTTACAAAGAATTAGCCTGATGCCCTACTTAATCCCCTGGGCAATCACTCTGGAATGTCATATATTGTCACACTGGAACCTCTCCAATTTACAAAGGGCAAGAATGGGAATCGTGATGGTTCTCGGGCTCCCAAACCAGGTATGAAGTAGAAAAGTTCTCTTTAATCTTACCTGATAAATATGAAAGTATCTCAAAGTGAGTACCTAGTAGTGAAGACCATTGATAGTCATGGTATCAGTCATGGATCTAGATTGGAAGATGAGCCAAGGCCAGGTGAGTGTTAAAGGAGGCTAGATGGACGTCGTGGAGACAACATGTCTCCTCAAATAACTTTGGGACCCCCTTAGCATGGGTATGGGACAAAATGCATAGGATCGTTGGAAAGAGCACATTCATGTCACCACCTGCTCTGAAGATAGATGGCATAATCCTCACAGACAAAAATGATATCGCAAATGAGTTAGCTAAATCCATGGCAGAGATCTCCTCTGGAGTATCTTACACAGCCTGATTCTCCACTCTTCGGGCTGAACAGGAACGACACCTAAAGTCGTTCTTCAGTAGGTCTGCAGCAGAACTTCCATACAACTTACCTTTTTCTCAGCTCTGCCGTAAGACTGGGAAACAGTTTCTCTAACCTGGAAGATCAGCTGGAAGATGTCCCACAAGGAAGTGTCTTAAGTGTGACCCTGTTTGCCATTGCTATAAATGACATTATAAAGGTCGTTCCAAGTGCTGTCTCATGTAATCTGTGTGTGGATAACTTTACACTGTACTATTCAGGAGGAAACTTACAGGGTGTGCAAGGACACATGCAGACTCTAATAAATCAGGCTGTGCAGTGGGCAACATACCATGGGTTCAAATTTTCTCCAAGCAAGACCATGGCCATGCATTTCCTCAAACGAAGAAAATTCCATCCTTTCCTCTATTTAAGAGCAACCCCACTGCATTTTGTCCATGAGGTGTAGGCTTACTTGGGTGCCTTACATCAAACAGTTAAAGGTAAAAGCTACAAAAGCACTTAGTATTTTTGGGGTTCTTTCACACCTATCTTGGGGTGCAGACCGCACAATGCTTCTGCGGCTTTACTGAGCGCTTATTCGTAGTAAACTTAACTATGGATGTGAGGCTTATTCATCTGCATCTCCCACTGTTCTCCAGATGTTGGACTTGGTTCATAATGAAGCTCTGAGAATCTGTATAGGGGCTTTCAGGGACTACATGAACCTGATATACTACACGAAACTACAAAGGATTCCGGGATCTCCTACATCCAGATTGGTTTTCAACCCCCTTGAGGATAGCCGATCCTATGGTAGGAGAATAAGAAATCTTGTGGAAGATCTTAATTCAAATCTCACTAAGGTTCTGACTGTTGGAACTCCCCAATTCCCCCCTTGGACCAATCAAGTCGAGCTGGATTTGGTCAGAATTGGGAAAGGGGAGAGATCCGAAGCAGATAGAGAGAGATTTCTTCAACACACTTCTGAGTACCAAGGGTCAGATGCAGGATATAGAGATGGTTCAAAATCTGAAAATGGTGTGGGCTTTGCAGCAGTGGGCAGAAGGAAGACTGCATTTGGCAGTCTTTCTCTAGCAGCCTCAATCTTCACTGCAGATTTACATGCCATCTTTGCAGCAGTCAGGATGATTGAGATGAGTGAGCTGATCAGAAGGCCAAGGCAGCTGACACTCAGCCCTGTGATGCTTGTTTTTCTCTCCCACACACTGACTTGAAACCCAGCATCAGGAGCTGTCTTTGCGATAAATGGAGGGAACAATGGAGGCATACCTTTAGAAACAAACTGTAAGAGATTAGAGGTGACCTTGGCAGTTGGGGGACCAGCATCCATCGTAACCAACAAGTAGAAGTTGTATTAACAAGACTAAGAACCGGACACACAAGACTGACTCATGGGCCAATGATGGCTAAAAGTGAAGCACGCTGTGAGGAATGCCCAGAGCCAATTACGGTCACACACACAGTATAAAGATGTGCAACATTCTCATACCAAAGGTGTATGTACTTGTCTTCCCCATATACACTGAAAAATGTATTGGGGGAAGATTGTGACATAGAAGGTCTTATTAGTTTCCTTAGGGAGACTAATATTTTCAATAAAGCTTAATTAAGTATAATGTTTATGCAATGATTTTATACATTTAGAGCAAAATAATTATTCCTTGATTTTTAATTTAATATTTATTGTTATTTATAAGACATTTATTGATAGCGCTTTAACGTTTTA
>NC_061823.1:22777995-22780495 GCF_019202785.1 Penaeus chinensis | reverse complement strand
ATAATAAAAACATAATAATCAACGAATCATAAAAAAATAAAATAAATAATAGTAACGATGAAGACGATAATAGTGATGATGAGAATGGTGAATGTGATAATGAAATGAAAATGATGACATCACCATTACAGAAACTAATATCTATCGTGATAGCAATGAGAAAAAAATATAACGGTGATATTAATAGTAGCAAGAGAAATAAGAATACTGATGACAAATGCATATTTCTGGCCCAAAGGAGCGCACAAAATGAAACAAAAAGAAACAAAGGAAAGAGAAGGAGAAAGAGAGAGAAAAGAATAGTAACACCACAAGAAAACAACAATAAAATAACAGTATTGCTATCTGCAAGGCTGAAAATAGAATTGGAAATGTTCTTCAGTCTGAGTCATAACTAAGTCACAACTTCAGAACAACTGCAATTATGTTCCATAAACTTCACTTAGAGTAAAAAAAGGAGAAAACATCATATAAACTAGAAAAAGGAGAGGGTGGAGGAAAAAATAGATCTTTAAAAATATGTCTCGTTAGAATATGGAAAATATGACTATGCATACGGATGATGAAGTGTATATATATATATATGTTTTGAAATACAATAAGTCATGGGTGTTAGTGTGTGTGAGATATAAAATAATGACATGGATATTTTGTTTGTTTTATTAATCCATTTGCTGAATAATGGCTTAAAATCATCCTCTTTGTACAATCCTTTATCAAAGAAATAATTCAATTGCAAATAATTCATTTACAAAGCAATGTCTACCAATCTGATAAATTACAATAAAACGGATTTAAGCTCTGCGAATTGAGAAAAATAATAATAATTTTGTTATATTGATATCCAAAGAAACGATGTATTTGGGAGATACGTTTTAGTTAGTGAAGATAAAAAAACGAAATTTGAAGCAAAAGGAAAGAAACGAGAATAAGAAACAAACAAACAAACAAAAACAGGAGAAACGAGAAAAAACAAGAGAGACCGTATTCTACAGAACTACACTTGTTATTGCTCAAAGTGGCAAAAGTTTCGCGAATGGTTAAAAGTAGACGTGTCCTTTTCTCTTTGTGCTGTAAAACTTTACCTTTACCGCCTCATTTCTTTAGATGTTAAAATGATCTTAATGGATTAAGTTGGATAATAGTAATGGTTAATGAGGCAAGTAGCGACATAGCATGTTTGTTATAATTCGGAAACGATGAAAGAGAGAGAGAGATAAAAAAAAAAAATAATAAAAAAAAAAATAAAGCGTTAAAGAAAAGTTAAAAACAAAAGACATTAAATATACAACGGAGAAAATAATAGAAATAACTCAAACCTTTAGATGGACATTATATACACAATTCATCCAACGAGGTGACTGGACTGAGAGATCGTGCTAAAGGCCCATTTCTTAACCGAACACGAAGCATATCATTCCATCCTTTAATTTCAAAACGTGATCGATGTGAGGCACGTGGGAGTTCAGCAGACGAGCTTTAAGCAAGGACTGCAAAGAAAAGGAAAAAACCAGCATGAAGCAAACAGCACGAAACGAAGCACGACATGAGTTGGTCCGAAGCACGGAACAAGAGCGACGTGAGGTAGCATGAGGCATGAGATCGCGTGAGGCACAGATAAGGCTGCGTAGAGAGATATGAGGGAATATAGAGCAACAGGTGCGAGCGAGGCAAGGGGCCACACGGGACCTTCGCTCGAGTCATGCAACAATCGCACTCGACCAACATCGGGTCGGACGCTCGCCCTCGACCAAGGTCTTTGAACCGAAGGGAGGTTACAGTGATTTTTTTCCGAGATAAGAAATGGGTGGGATATTTTTTTTTTTTTCTTTGTTTCCCTTTTTTTTTATTTATTATTTTTTTTTTTTTATAGATTTTCATTCCTTAGATTACTACGCTAAAACAGCTTCTCCTTACCCATATTATTTTTTTGTTTCAAGCTTCACAGCGAAAAAAACAACTCGGAATCATGCCATGTCACCGCACAAAAAATCATGAAGACCTTTTTCTGACAAGGTAAACGTTCCCGCCGACAGCAGCAGCCGCGGGAGCAGCCCTGCCGACGGCGGTTGATAGAATGCGGTCGGACTGGGACGCCCTTTTTCCATTCTGAATGGCGGGGGATCAAAACGCGAGCCAAGTATTGTATCATCTTGCAGCGGGGAGATTAGAACAGCCTGAAGGCGGATGTGCCTTTGGACTCACGGACCCACGCACACATTGGCACACGAACGCACGCGAGCGGACGGCGTGACGAGTGCTAATTTTCATACTTGCGCGCGCGCACACACACACACACACACACACACACATATATATTTATGTATTTACCTACCTAATTGCATACATACATATACATATCCATTTACCTATCTATATATATATATATATATATATATATATATATATATATATATATATGCACCCACCCACCCACCCACCCACCCACCCACACACACACACACACACACACACACACACACACACACACACACACACA
>NC_061823.1:22735495-22740495 GCF_019202785.1 Penaeus chinensis | reverse complement strand
CCTCCTCTCTCTCTCTCTCTCTCAACTCTTTCCTCCTCTCCTCTCTCTCTCTCTCTCTCGTTCTCTCACTCTTTTTCCCTCACTCCCTCTCGTCGACTCTCTCCCTCTCCCTCCTCTCTTCCTCTCTCTCACCAATCTCTCTCTCTCTCACTCTCGTCTTCTTTTTCCACACTCCCTCTCTCTCCTCTCTCTCTCTCCTTCTCTCCTCTCTCTCTCTCTTCATCCTCTCTCGACGCTCTCTTCTCCTCTCTATCATCTCTCTCTCTCTCTCTCTCTCTTTTCTTCACATCCCTCCTCTCTCGTTCCTCTCATCCTCTCTTCTCTGTCTCTCGTCTCTCTCACTCCTCTTCGCTCTCTCTCTCCATCCGTCTTCTCTCTCCATCTCTCGACTCTCTCTCCATTTCCTCTCTCTCTCTCTCTTCTCTCTCTCTTTTTCTCTCCTCTCTCTCTTCTCACTCTCTCTCTCCTCTCCTCTCTTTTCCCTTTCACTGTCTCCTTCTTCTCCTTCTCTCTCTCTCCTCTCTCTTCTCTCTCTCTCTCTCTCTCTCTCACTCTCTATCTCTCTCCCTTTCTCCTTCTCGTCCTGTCTTTCTCCCTCCACCCTTGTCAAACTGGCCCGTCCTCCTTCTTTCTGCACCCATTTCTCTTTTTTCCTTCTTTCCTCCCTCTGTATTCTTTCTTTTCCAGTTGGTTCTCTCCTCTCCTTTCTGTGTTATTATTATTATTTCTAGCATAACCTTTTTTATTGACATTATTATTTTTTATATGTTTGTTATTAATATCATTATTATAATTTGTAGAGTATTTTTGTTATTATTATTATTATTATTATTATTATTATTATTATTATTATTATTATTGATATTATTATTAATATTATTATTATCACTATGAATATTATTTTCATTACTATCGTTATTATTATCAATATCATTTTATCCATTATTATTATCATATCATTATCAGCATTGTTATCATTATCATTGTTAATATTAATATTATTCTTATTATTTTTTTAATTTTTTTATTTCTACTATCAATTTACTAGTCATTATTATTATTGTACATCTATCATTATATGCATTAATCCCATTATAATATTATTAGTAATAATAATAATAATAATAAAAATAATAATAATAATATTATATTATTAATATTATTATTATCATCATCATCACATCATCATCTCATCATTAATTATTTATGTTTCAATAGAATAAAAATAATGAATTGATTATAAGTATAATAATAGTAATGATAATAATAATAATAACAATAAAAAATAATAATAATAATAATATAATAATGAATAATAATATGATAATAATACAACAATTAACATTATAAATATTATATTATTATATTACTATCATATATCATTATGATAATTACTATTAATATTATCATTAACGTTATTATTATCCATTTGTTGTAGCAGAATTTTATTAATTATGTAATAGTTGTAGTAGTATTTGTATTATTATTATTATCATTGTATTATTACTATCATGATAACATATAATGATAATAAATAATATTTATATTAATTTGCAATGATATTTTTATTGTTGTTATAATGATTAACTTTAAACCATTGAAAACTATTTGCCACCCTTTTATTGTGTTATTACATCATATCATCATTGTTTACTATAAATATTACATCTTTTTGTTTAAACATTATAAATATTGTAATTTTTAACATTAAAAACAATCTTCTTTCACCATTAATCATCACACTATATTAAAATTATTTTCCCTTAAAAACCACTATCATCATTACCACTATTTTTAGAACTGCAGTAGTAAAGTCGGTCTATGATATTCGCTTGCGTTGTAAAGATATCTTGGTATGATTTAAGCTGGGAATTAAATTGTACTTTTATTTGGAAAATTATGAATCCTGTTAGAATAATGATAGGGATGATAAAAACAGAATATCACTTTGCAGAACTTTCACTCATATTATATTATCTAATGTAAAACATTAAGAAGACGGTGGGGGGGGGGGGGATAAAAACAAACACAGTGCTCTTTGATTATGTTAATTGCTTACTCGCACATTCCGTCATTGTTCAGTGGCATCTGCTCTGATCGAAGTCTTAGCTATACTGTTAATAGCTAGCCCTCCCAAGAGAATAAATGTTTCAGTTAACTTAAAAGACCACGTATTAATGTGATCTTGTTGCCTCCATGTACAATACGCATCGACATCTATGGAGGCTTAATTACTGTTGATTTGATGGTTTTTTGTTTTCCCCCCGAAGCCCCCCCCCCCCCCCCCCCCCCCCCCCCCCCACCCATTAATTATTCAGTTGTCCAGTCGTAAACTATTTGCGTAACCTCTATCATTATATCACTATGTAACCTCTATCACACATAAACACACATTTTAATAATTTAGCGAGAATGGGACCTGTGAACTTTTGGAAAGAAAACTAATCTCTGTTGAACCGCATTCATGTTGACAAAGTAAAAAAAGAGAATGAGAAAAATTTCTTCACAAAACAAGAGGATGTATTGACCGTTTCGATTCTATCTACAAAAAGAAAAATCGCTCATCAGTCAAATACATCTCTTGTACTGTGAAGATTCTCATTCATACCTTTTCTAATCTCTGTTACGTGGCGCACTCTCAGACTGCCATTCTGTGCCGCGAATTTTCGAGGCATCCACTGGCTTAAAGTGCGCGGATCTTATCGTACGTAAGAGCTTCCGGACGCAGCGCACGGAGTCCCTAATCTGATTATAAGTACTAATTAAGGCCTGTTAATTATATATTATTAGTATTTATTATGCAGTTGCTTTCCGTTTACATTAAAATATATATTCAACTAAAAAAAATAATCTTTTTAAATTACTAACAGGAAAACTGAACTACAGGCTATACCTAACACGGTGTTGGGAAAATATTTTACTGTTTATAGGATATCCAAAATCTACCGAGACCTAACTCCGAATGACCATATTTCCTTAAGCTAAAAATATTTGCATTATTCGAAAGCTTTATTATTAGAGAAACACCGCGTGTTGTACACGCATTAGAACTGTGATGCGGTTATGACAGCACCAATGTTAAACAAGTAGTATATACTAATGATGTATCAGGCATCCAGAATAAAAAATGCTACTGTTGTTCTGTCAGAGAACAAGTGCTGTTCCTTTAAGGGAAATGGAAATGGTTAGTACTAAAAGACACCACGGAGCTGCTATTGGCTCCCCAGAATTCAAATGAGTATGCCGAACACACAGGTAAAATTATTACCTCCTCTGTTGGTTGAGGTAATATCTATATCATTCTCTCTCTCTCTCTCTCTCTCTCCCTCCCTCTCACTCTCTCTCTCATCTCTCTCTCATCTCTACTCTCTCTCTCGCTCACTCATCCATTCTCTCTCTCTCTCTCTCTCTCTCTCTCTCACACACACACACGCGCGCGCGCGCATACACACACACAAACTTTTCCCGGAGGAAGGGCAGCAACTGATTTACCTCCGCACACAATGCCGTTCACAGCCTCTACTCCCTCACATTTGAGACTCGTCAGTATTGTCAACTGCAGACATCAATGTGTACTGGAGTGCAGGTGGGAGCGACGCGAGCTTTTATTTTCAATGGATTCATATTGGCGGATATAATGACTATATAATACATTCAAAGGTCTTCTCCGCTCTGTAATTGCTTCCTGTATCTATCTGTCTGCATATCTGGGTCTCTTTTTGTTTGTTTGTTTCAGTTTCTCTGTGTTCAAGAAGGAAGTCTGATTGTATGTGCTAGTTGTTGGTTCATTTTGAATTTATTTCTATTTTTTAACCTTTTTTCTACTTTATCCGAACGTTTAAGATACAAGACTTGATCCATCTTTATATCATTTTATCAAATTCTTTGTCTAATTCAGTGCTTACAATCTAACTATGTAACAACTCACTAATAATTCTTATATCTCTGTATCCTCTACATGTCTACTTTCCTACTATTCGCTCATCTATCAAAACGTCTCTCATTCGCATAAAGACACCATTATCTGATTTCCTCTCCACTCTCTGCCTTCATCTGCCCTTAAAATGCCATCCCAACGACAGGAAGAGGCCACATTCTTCTCTATCTTTCTATCTCTATCTGTATGTTTAACTGTTTTGTATTCATTCATTTTGCCGAACACTACTTGACTTTTTTTCCATATGTCAGTCGGAGTTCCATCCGTCTTTGCCACAATAGTTTCACCTATATCAATGAAATCTAATGTCTTATTTCAGCTCGGGTCCAGCTATATTATTATTCTATCTCTTCCTTCCTCTTGTCATAGAGTAGTCAACATTCTCTCTATGTATTCATCCATATATCTGCCTACCCTTTTTTATCATAGGATCACATTTTATATCTGTTTTATATAATAGAACTCCAATTATGATCTATCTGCTTCTCGATACATTGGATATTATTTATCACTTATAACATGTATTTTTCTTTTCAGTATGTCCACCCACCATTCCCTAGTTACCAACCCATCCTCTGCCGCAATCTGTTCCCTAAAATCCCATCACAGTGCGGAGTAAGAGGCAGGAGACCACGCCCATTGCACTGAATTCTGCCCATTAGTCCATCGTCGGCGTTATCTGCACGCTAATGATGCTGTTACAACGCGCCCAGCCGTAGGGGGATGAGAGATGACGTGTCGGAGTGAGGCTGGTCTCATAGTATTCGAGTCCTTGTTGCCACGCGAGCTTTGTATGGCGGTTCGGTTATTCTTCTTATTGCTTTCAATACATTTTTCTATAATAGTTTATTCATTTATTTATTCATTCATTTACTTATTTATTCATTCATGTATTTAGCTATTCATCATCACCATCATCATCGCCATCTTCATCGTCATCATCATCATTGCCATCTTCATCATCATCTCATCATCATCATCATCATTAGAACTAGTATCACTTCTACTTCACCATGAATACTAGACTAACATGTACAATATATCGCTTTGAAAATGTGTCCTG
>NC_061823.1:22705495-22707995 GCF_019202785.1 Penaeus chinensis | reverse complement strand
TACCCAAGCCTGATTCTTGCAGTCACAACATCACACTGTCTTGTTCTTGTTTTATATAAACCATAGATGAAGGAATCTTGCCTAAACCGGTCATAGTGCTTTATGCTACAGCTTTTAGGGCGCTGAGAATTAATCAACTCAGTCAAGTCCTCTCTGAAGGAGGCTTTAATGATGTAGAAAATCCTAGAAAGAGGTATCCCAAGATCTATGTCCACACTTTGTTTGTCACATGCTGACTTTGCTAGGCGATCAGCATGATCATGCCTAGAGATTCCAACATGCGATGGAATCCACACAAAACGTATATTATGGCCTCGTTCTTTTGCACGATACACGTTTATCCTGATGTCATTTGCAATATTTCCCGCACCTTTGTCTAGAGTGTTCAGAGCCTGGAGAGCACTCTGTGAATCGCAGAAAATGACCCCTGAGCCTTGATTCAATAGAAATTCGGTGGCCATGAGTATTCCTGCCAACTCAGTTTGCATAGTGCTAGCCCAGTCATGAACCCTCCTACAATCCTGGTGCTGCAAAATATTGTTTTTATATACAACAAAAGCGCATCCTGCTCTGCACCCAGACTGCAAGGATCCGTCAGTGTAGCATTCATATACATTGGAAAGAGTGTCTAGATGCTCATTTATACATGCAAGTGCATACTGTTTAAGTATAGCAGGGGGGGCACTGTCTTTTTTGGGGGTAGTCGTGTAATATACACTTAGGTCCGACATTTTCCACGGTGGTACAGAACGTCCATGTAGGGTCTTAGTTATGGGAATGTTCAGCTGAGCTAAGAGTTTACACGTCACTTGTAACCATGAATTTGAGTATGAATCGGTGTTGTTATTCAAAGTTAGCTCTTCTATTCTGTGTTTTAGTTGTCTTTGGAACTCTGTACAATGGAGGGGTTCTCTAATTGATTTGACACTAAATGTGGTATTTATGTATAATATTCTTTCATAAACAGAAGGCAAATTAAGTTCTGTTCTCATATTCACAATCCTTGTTGTTCTAGGGGCACCAAGAATGATCCTCATGGCTTCATTTTGGACACTTTCTAGACTAGTCAACTCTGATTCCTTGAACAATACTAGGTGCAACGCATGGTAATCTATGACCGACCTTATGTATGACAAGTAAAAGATTCTCGCAATATTGACATTAATACCATGGTCTTTGCCGACAAGTGTCTTAAGTGGCTTCAGTCGCTCCCACAGCCTTTTCTTCAGGTTTCTAATGAACTCTGAATCATTAACAATCACCCCAAGGTATTTGTATTGATGGCAGAGATCTAGCTCAACGTCATCTATATGAAACCTTGGCAGAGGGATTGTCTGTGGGTTAAGTGCCTTTGTTTTTTCAGATGAAATTATCAAGCCACACTCAGTAGCCCTTGCAGAAAGTATATCTAGGATCTCTTGCATTCTCTCCTCGGATGAGGATTTAATACAAATGTCATCGGCATAGCAAATAATGGAGTCATTGCCTGCAAGTGGTATATCGCCCAGTAATCTATGCATTAGGATATTAAATAGCATGGGACTAAGTACGCCTCCCTGAGGTGTGCCGAGTTCAAATACTTTTGTATGAGTACTTTTAATGCCCCTGAAGAGAACCTGAGCCGATCGATTCGACAGATACATTTGAATCCATGTTAACAGTTTTCCCTGAATACCAAAGCTAGCTAGTTGCTCAAGGATAATTTCCCTGTTTGCAATATCAAAAGCAGATTTAAGATCAAGAAATACGGTTTGCATGCCTGGGTTTGAGTTTGTTAAGTACTCTGCAAAACAGTGCTGACTGCTACGCCCTGGGAGAAATCCATACAGTCTGGAGGATAACTTAGCATTTATGCGATACATGAGCCTGTTCAGAATTATTCTCTCAAGTACTTTGCACAGACAGGAGGTCAAGGAAATGGGTCTGTATTTATCAGTATTGGGTTTGGGTATAGGAATGATTAAGCTTTTAGTCCAGGAGCTTGGGAGGATTCCTTGTGATAGGCTGAGTCTATACAGATGTAAAAGTGGGTTGCCTGGTACCTGAGCAATGTGACGAAGGACGCTGTAAGTAATGCCGTCCTCGCCAGGGGCGGTTGCCTTACCTTTCAGAAGGGCATTGCTCAGTTCCCACTCGGTTATTTCGACAAAGTCGGAGGGGTCAATAGCAGCACATGCTATTGCTATATTGAAATTTCTATCTATTTTCGACTTGTTGAGCTGATTTTTTATCCCTTGTGGAAGTGAGTGTACTTGAGAATTTCCTGCCCACTGCTCTAGCAGCATATTAGCCTGTTCCTGTGGACTGTGGAACTGCGGTGTTGTGAGGGCTTTACCTGTCAGTCTATTAATTTTTCTCCATATGTCCGCTATAGAAGTTTGACTATTGATACTTTGCAGAAATTGTTCCCAGTATTTACCACGAATCTGAGTTTTTAAATCTCTGAATTCCTTGGTGGCTTTCATAAACTGCAGAAGATTATCTGTCGTCTTATTATCTT
>NC_061823.1:22692995-22697995 GCF_019202785.1 Penaeus chinensis | reverse complement strand
GCAATAACGGCAGTATTACCATTATTATTATACTCACTGGTATCATTATCACACTCACATATCATTATCTTTATTAGTATTATTATTACTGCTATCGTCATCATTTTATCATTATCTTTATTCAATTTTTCACGAAGTTAACAAAACGACGGATTGAAGAATACGAAAATACGCTATTATATCTAAGGATTTTGCTATATTGAATTTTAGGCTATGTGAAACAAAGGATATAAAGTCATTTACATAAATATAAACACACCGTTGATGTCAAGTTAGGTCCTCTACCTCCACAAGCACATGCACACTATAATACACTCAGTTTCTTGGGCCCCTTCAGTTTGACTGAGCATATTACTACTCTGGATGGATAATAAACTGTTTAGAATGGCACGATGTTTATTATTAGGAAACTTAAAATGATCGTCTTCATTTTTCGTTTGATCATTGTAATTTTATCTATTGAGTCCGGAAACCTTTCAGTAGTAGAATGCATTTAGTTACTACGTTACCAATGGCATGAACGAAGAGCTGAACCACAGAATACTCAACTCAACTCAATGTTTTTTTTTTTTTTTTTTTTTTTTTTTTTCAACTCCTAATATTTGGGCTTACATATGTTTCGAGTTTTTCAAAAAACATTTACGATTATTCTATTGCAGTTTACTGAAAACTGCTGCTTTCATTACCATACTATTGTTTGTTTTCCAAATGCGACTTGGCGAATCGAAGGATTCGACTCTCGATGAAAGACTACAGCAGAATAAATCAAGCTAGTCACCATGAACATAATTTTTTTCGTTTTATTACCATCACTGCTCATTCAAGTCTGACAAAAAATACGCATGCTTGGCAAACAAGCTATATATCACCTAGTACAACATTTGTCATTAACCTTTTTTTCCGAATTATCATTGGTATTATTTTCAATGAGACGGTCGCTCATAATTATAACTTTTGTAATGTGTAGGCTCTTGCGTCCTTAATCCCACAGCCTTGCTCCCTCTTCCCCCTCCTCAAGATTCCACTCTCCCTTCACTTTTCCTCTTGTCCCTCCATCTTTTACGCCATCGAATTACCTATGATAAACATGTGAAATTGGAAGTGGCATGTTTTAAGATACCATGTGGTAAATATATTTTAAAACAGTCACCTATAAATACTGTATTTACTAAATGAAAACACCATTCATACTCTCACACCTC
Organism: Penaeus chinensis; assembly: GCF_019202785.1. Lineage (NCBI taxonomy): Eukaryota > Metazoa > Arthropoda > Malacostraca > Decapoda > Penaeidae > Penaeus > Penaeus chinensis. Next base: position 22,696,793 of record NC_061823.1, on the reverse strand, counting down.
TCCTCAGGTGCATCAACCGCTTACCCCTATTTAAGTAGATTATCTCCTCATTCTTGGCAAATTGTACGCCATGAACACCGGTATTTCGATGTCTTGCTGAACGCTGCGGATTTCTGCTTCCTCCCGGGGCATGAACATTGCCCTCAGGATTAAAGTTTGATGTCGGGTCGACTCGACAAACTTGATTTGACTTGAGATGACATATGTTGCCCGCGGTGTTTATGTTCTTGTGTACTAGGGCGACACGCGGCGGCTCTCTCACGTCTCCTATCTCCACACACACACACACAAACACACACACACACACACACACACAGACACACACACACACACATACATACATATATTTAGGTATGTATGTATGTATGTATGTATGCATGTGAGCATGTATGCATGTATGCATGTATGCATGTATGCATGTATGTATGTATGTATGTATGTATGTATGTATGTATGTATGTATGTATGTATGTATGTATGTATGTATGTATGTATGTATGTATGTATGAATGTGTGTGTGTGCACTTCTGTGCGTGCGGATGCATATGTGTTTAGCTATTTTTAAATACACAATGCTTTCCATCCTATTTTTGGGATTCTTCCGAGAATATCCACCCCTTTCTCTCTCTCGCTTTGATTACTGCAATCAATTAGATTTCCACTTCGCTTTCTTTTCTGCCATGGTACATCCCCTGGAATGAGCTTAGTACCCCCTGTTTTTCTTAACCTTCTCCCTATCTCGATTTTCTATTTACCTTTTTCCAACCCTTCTCTTCTCCTTTCCCTCTACATGTTGCTCATGTCTCTTCCGCAAACCTATTAGCCTCATTTTTAGGATAATCTAATAGCATTCCAAGCTCTTTGTTGGATTCCTCATATCCGCGTCTCCTTCTCTCTAATCTCGCCCTTTTTCATTTTCCTATTCTCTCTCTCTCTTCACACACACACACACACACACACACACACACACACACACACACACACACACACACACACACACACACACACACACACACATATCTATATCTATATCTATATCTCTCTCTCTCTTTCTCTCTCTCTCTCTCTCTCTCTCGCTCTCTGTCTCTCTCTCTCTCTCTCTCTCTCTCTCTCTCTCTCTCTATATATATATATATATGTATATAGATATACGTATACATATACACACAGACCTAATTCTGTGATGAAACTTTGAATTTCTCAAGCGCTGTTTTCATTATTCATTTTGCATATATGGTAAAATAAGGATGGAGGTAGAATGCGTCTTTGTCAAATTCTTTTCAATTAGCAAGTAATTCTATGTACACATATTTTTTCTGTTATTTTCAATTATCATTTTCAGGCTTAGTGATTGAAGGGTGTCGTTCCTCTGTCTAGCTGCACATTCTTCGTATGCAATTTTTCTATCATATTCAATTCAGTCATTCTGCAGTTATATTCAAAATATTTTTTTGCGATGTGATATTCTAAGCTGTGAGCTTATTTATTTTTGAGTAGACAGATTATATGGAAGTTATCTATTCTTCTAATTCTTTTTATTCCAGTGAGTAGTGTATTTTTATGAGAAAAAAAATTACCTTTCATCATCGATTTCTGATAATTTTGATGTCATGAACTACTTTTTAATTTCTGAAAGCAAGGCTGGTGAGTATCTTAATTTTTTTTCAAATTATTTAGTAGTAGATATATTGTGAATCTTTTTATATGATGACTCATCAAAAAATCTGCTTTAATATCTTGCATTTCCCGTTTCATCCTCCAGTGTTAATTGTTGGTCGGAATTTGTTATTTCTAAATTACTTAAATAGATTTTTTATTGCTTTGTTAATTTTTTTTTTTTTTCCTTTTCTGTTTTTATAATTTGCAGTGCATTGTTCATTTAAGTAAATATTTCTATCTCGTCTCATCATGTTTTGAATGTTCAAATTGTATGTATATCCTTTGTTGTTCTTCAGTGGTTGGTCCTGTATTTTTTTTGGGTATATTTATTTCGGGTATACTTTCGTATTTCAACCAGTTATCTATTTTTTCTTCTTCATTTTTGGTTAATTGTGTCTTTATTCACAACTTTTGGGATATTATTTTTGCCAAGTCCCCACAGTACACTTTATTTTTATTTTGACCCTCCAAAAAAATCAAACTTATTTGAACTTTGAATTCTAGAGTTGTAGGTGATTGATGTTACGTCCAGTCATTATGTTGGCGACTGTTTTATTTTCTTCAGCCACACGTGGAGTTAATTGGGTAGACGCTGGTGGCCATTGTTGCAGTCAGCTTCTGGGATTGTTCTGGTAATTCTGTGCTGCTTTTCCATCTATTTAAGATGGTGATGTGGTCGATTTAATTTGGGATTTTTTCTTCTGTGCCTTCCAAGTGTAGTTGCCTGCGCTCATACATTATGCACCCTTTTTCGGTAGACAGTGGAAGCAATACCCCTGTTTTTGTTTACATTTTCGTATTATTAAGTGTAATGGAGTAAATATTATTAGAAACATTACTTTACCGATAATGGAATATTCCTTTTAGTCATTAATGTGATTACAGTGTCTTTGTACAGATGCAGCACTAAGATAACTTGTTAATTATAATCATCTTTGGTTATAAATAACCAAATATATATTACTGGATTGTGGGTTTTGTGAGTAGTTGGGGGGGGGGGGGGGTTCTCATGGCTAACAAGGTAGGGCCGGCGAGGACAGATGTTTGGAATTCTAACAAACGTCATATATTACGAAACGAACAATGGGCTGGCGTATAAAGTGAAATAGATCATGTCGATAATGTTTTTATGTCAACAGATAGCATATAAGCCAGTGTTCGATGGTTGTTAATCGAAGATGCCTAACGTTCCACATGTTAAATATTTAGTATTTGACAGAAATCCAACTTCCTGGACATGTTTTCATATTCGTGTTTTAATGCTTTATTGGACCACAATATTTTCAACCTGAAATAAAAACCTAACACTTTGACGACTTGGTAATTTATTCATTGGCGCAACCCAGATCAGAATTTCTGAATCGAATAGTTGGGCCAATAAAAATATTAATGCGCGCACACATATGCATGAACGCACTCATACACATAATTACTCGCAGACATTTGCTCTCACTTTACCTAGCTTGCTCTCGCTCTTTCAAACTCCCTTTCTGTCTCAATGAACACAGGAATTCATGTAATTGAGGGCAGTCAGTAGATAAAAGCAAGTCCCACTTTACAAGGAAATGCACTTATCTAGTAAAGAAAAAGCGATGGCTACTATGCTCCATTGTAGAATTATCCAAATATTTTGAGAGATATAATTTACCATACAAGTATTTACAGAGCTGCGTGTCACTATTCATATCTGAGTTCTGTACCAGAGTGATCCCATGCTCCAATCCATTCAATCCGCTTCTACCGTCCAACGAAAGCGGGTGTACCAGGTATGAGTGCTGGCAAATGTACATATGTCTAGGGAAGTGAGTGACAAATCATGTCCTTTTTCATTTGGGTTGCCTAAAGGTGTGATTTGGGGAGCATATTCCCAACAATGTCACTGATATCAACCATTGCAATATTGATAACTCGGTTTGAGATAGGATCCATGGTTTCTTGTAAGACTTCTTAGAAAGCTTCCATTTAATTATCACAAGTTGCACTCTTGGGTGTACAGGAGTGAACGATGGAGCAAAAGTAACAAAGGAGTATTTCTACATTTCTCTGGACACAAAAGGTCCCCCTGTAGAGTCTTATCAGTTTATAGTCATATCTAAAAAAATTATATATATATATATATATATATATATATATATATAT
>NC_061823.1:22677995-22685495 GCF_019202785.1 Penaeus chinensis | reverse complement strand
CCCGGAACAGATTAAGCTTCCTAATGTGTTCGAACAGTGTTTCGGAGTTGATATGGCAAGTTCCTCGTATCATGGCAATATTAGCAATGGAGACTTCTAAGACCATTTGTAGCGCCATAATTAAGGGACTAACGAGTTCCGAAAAATCGAGATTAGTTATTTCGAAGCCTACCGTGTCGCTTGTGGATCCACCAGAGACAAGGCCAGAAGTTGGTACCTATGTGTACGACGGAGGAAGATGATCAAGTAAATTTCATTCAAAACTACAACTCAATGTGCTCTATGAAAGACAAATAGGAAGCTTGCATTGAAGTGCATGAATATCATGAGTTAATGAAAACCATTTGATACTCAATGGCAACACCCCTTACTGGGATCGAAAAGGGGGCGTGGTAGGTAGGTAATTGCCATGTCCCTTAACTGTGAGCCATTTTCATCTTGGTTATTTACTCTTGTTATTATTATTTTTTTAACAATCCATAACTACTACAAGGGATGCGAAACCCTTTTGTTTTGCTAGCTACAGCACGCAGACTGTCAGAAATCGTGGGGCAGTTTGGAGTGGATGCACAACAGCGGAGTCGGGGAGCCGAGGAATGTCGGGCCCGGCAGATTTACGGTTTGTGCCTATTTGGAAATCCTGGACGAGATGTCTCTACCATCGGTGAGAGCCATGTTCTTCACCGAGCCGGAGTCATTTTAGCTTGTCTAGGAAAACATCCCTATCCGCACGAGCAGTGTCGTGAAGGCGTTATTTCTGCAACAGCCCGAGATTACGCTGTGCCACATCCACCCAAATCGCCAGATCTCAGTCTCATTTAGAATGTTTGGGCAGTCATGAGCAGAGACTTTCCCCAAGATCATACCCGCAGTCGTCACATCGACGTTGCCCATGCAATTACGACATGAGAGTGATTGCGCTCTGCAGACTGATGGCAGTTAAGGGCATTTATGTCACGTACTCTTGCCAGCGTTCGCCAAGCTGGTGGCGGTTACACGATATCAATAGTAATGTGTATTTTAAAAACCTTAATTTAAAAATTTAGCCGAATTAAGGGAACAAAAAATTAGAAAAAATGAATTATTCTAGGGGCATTTTAAGCTATTACCAGATCTATGTAGGTGTAAATAATGCCCCTCTCAGGGATGCCATTATCAGGCCGAGTTCACAGCACTTTTTCCGACCGTTTTCGTCGTCGTATCATATTGTTAAGTCCGAATAAAGATGCTTTTATTATTATTATTATTATCATTTTTTAGCGACTGTACATGTCTCAATTGTTCCATAACCTTTGTTAATCTCTTAAACTCAGTCCTCCCTCGCAACCTCCGCCGCACATCTCCAATACTTCCCTGTAGGAATAAAGCTAATGCATAGATTACTAACACTTTTTATGGCTTTCTTAACAGGTTTGCAAGTGTTCAGGTCTGAGGTTCCCTTTGCTGGTGCCCTGATTAGGTTTCTTTTGGAGGAATGTATCGCTTCCCTCGTCGGTGTGATGTCGAGGAATGGGGGAATACTGAAATGAGAGGTTTTCGGAGAGAGAGAGAATGAGAGAGAGAGGAGATTCAGAGAGAGAGAGAGAATGAGAGAGAGAGGAGATTCAGAGAGAGAGTGGAGATTCAGAGAGAGAGAGAGAATGAGAGAGAGAGGAGATTCAGAGAGAGAGAGAGAATGAGAGAGAGAGGAGATTCAGAGAGAGAGAGAGAATGAGAGAGAGAGGAGATTCAGAGAGAGAGAGAGAATGAGAGAGAGAGGAGATTCAGAGAGAGAGAGATAATGAGAGAGAGAGGAGATTCAGAGAGAGAGAGAGAGAATGAGAGAGAGAGGAGATTCAGAGAGAGAGAGAATGAGAGAGAGAGGAGATTCAGATAGAGAGAGAGAATGAGAGAGAGAGGAGATTCAGAGAGAGAGAGAGAATGAGAGAGAGAGGAGATTCAGAGAGAGAGAGAGAATGAGAGAGAGAGGAGATTCAGAGAGAGAGAGAGAATGAGAGATAGAGGAGATTCAGAGAATGAGAGAGAGAGGAGATTCAGAGAGAGAGAGAGAGAGAGAGAGAGAGAGAGAGAGAGAGAGAGAGAGAGAGAGAGAGAGAGGGAGAGAGGGAGAGAGAGAGAGAGAGAGAGAGAGAGAGAGAGAGAGAGAGAGAGAGAGAGAGAGAGAGAGAGAGAGAGAGAGAGAGAGAGAGAGAGAGAGAGAGAATTAATACAAAAAAAATATAAAAAGACATTCAAGAAGAAGTCGATAGAGTGAGAGATATACTACTACTACTACTAATGATAATAACAACAGAAATAAAACAACAACATAATAATAATGACAATGGCCATAATAATAATAATGATAATACTGAAAGTGATAATGACAATATAGCGACAATTATATTAATAAAGATATTGATAATACTACTGATAATGGTAAGTATTAATCATTATGATACTAATTCCACTACTACTACTAATAATGCTAATAATAATAATGATACCAATAATATTGATACTAACAATAATAACGATGATAATAACAATAATAACAACAACAATAATCATTATGATATAATAAAAGTGATAATGAAAATAATAGTGATGATAATAAAAATAATAAAAGTATAAATAATTTCTAATAATGATACTAGTGCAACTACAATGAACAATAATAACCAGCGGAACCTGTTGAAATGCCAAGGAAAAAAATAATTCAAAGAAAAGAGATAATCCCTCTTTCACCCTCTTTCTTGAGTTGGTATTATTATCACTATTGCTATCGTTATTATTATTATTATTATTATTATTATTATTATTATTATTATTGTTATGGCCATGATGATGATGATGATGTTAATAATGATAATGATGATGATAGTGATGATGGAGATGATGATGATTGTGTTGCTGGAGATGATGGTGATGGTGATGATGGTGATGGTGAGGATGGTGGTGATGGTGATGATGTTGATGGTGATGATGATGGTGATGATAATGAGTATGATGATGATGATGATGATGAAGGTGATGATGATGATGGTGATGATGGTGAGTAAGGTAAGCATGGGTGTATAATTGGGCGACCAGAGTACTGCAACATCTGTCGAAATAATCGTGAATGAGAAATGCGAGAAATAAATGTTACCGGATTCAGACAAAATGACGATAAACATGACGCTATGAATTAGCCAAGGAAAGTGATTCCATTAACAATATATCATAATGAAATGGTGTTGTAAGTGAGTAGTTATACGATTATTAATAATTCATTAATATAACATATATCATAAAAAGAGTGATTATTTAAGAATAAATCAATATCACAAAATGCTGGAGGCAAGGCAAGGTAGCTGCAGACGATACCAGAGCTAGGTCACTGGTCTGCAATATGATAAGATAATTAATTATTCGATGAATATTAGAAATAGCAAAATATGGAGCTTGTTGAGTGATAAGTGTTATGCTACATTATGATACTCATATATCGAAAAGATATTCAAAGAAATAATTCGTGACTGATAACATATGAAAAATAATGAGAGTGAGTGAATAACCGATTTGGCCGTTTGTTTTTGGTTGCATTCTCCGAATCTCGTCTTATCTGGAATTCTTCAATAAGCACAGCCGTTGTGGCTATGACTGGAAGCAACAGAAAGAAATGATAATTATGAAATGAACTAAACGAAATGCAAGATTATTCCTGCTTGCAAAACCCAAATCTCGTCTTGCTGGGACTTCAAATGAGCTAAGGCTTGACCGTCAGAGGGATGAAGCGTTAGTCAGCCAGTATTGTTTTACAGCACTTCAGAAAGTGGCGCAGAGAGACAAGTCGCTGGAGGCGGCACGGATTCCTGTCTGAATTCTACAGAGCAAATATTCAGCTTATATTCCGAAGCGGTCATTAGAGTTGCCGAGTAGGTTTTGATGTTCCAGGTTCTATGACATTTTTAAAGATTATCCAGATATAAGTTACTGAGTGAATATCAGTAAAAAATAACATTTCGCTCTCATGAGCAATGTCATAACATCTGCATGGACGCCAGTCCGATTTTATGGAAAAGTATATACAGATTTTTTTGTTATAAAATCAAAAGCAACGATCGGTATGAAAAATGTATTGTTTATTTATTTGGCTAAAAAGCGACCATGATTGTCAATCAAATGATTAACACGGAAAATATAGCCGCTGGAACAAAAAGAATAATAATCTGAATAGACGCGTTAAAAAGATAAATTGAGGATCAAGCAATGTATTAATAGTAATAAACGCACATGAATGAGAATTAGAATGAGCAGCACGAGTTGGAAAAAAATACATAAACAATAAGACAATCATTATGATAACAACAAGTTATTATAAATGTGATAATATTGACAGTCATAGTAATCACGATGATTATTAAAATAGCATGATAAGGATAAGAACAATAATAACATTAGTGTTTGCTATACCAATTATAATGATAGTAATTATGATAAAAGTAATCATATTCATATTTTTTTAATAATAAAAAAGACAACAATAGCATCAACAATGATAATGATAATAATAGTAATAATAATAATAATAATGATAATAGTAGTAGTAGTAGTAGCAGTAATAATAATAATAATGATAATAATGGAAGTAGTAGTAATAATGATAATAATAATAATAATTATTACTATTATTATAATAATGATAATAATAAAAATAATAATAATAATAATAATAATAATAATTATCATTATTATTATAATGATAATAATAATAATGATAATAATTATTATTATTATAATAATGATAATAATAATAATAATGATAATAATAATGATAAATAATGACAATGATAATAATAATAATAATAATAATAATAAAAACAACAATAATAATAATAGTGATAATGATAATAATAATAATAATAATAATAATAACGGTAATTAGTGATGACATAATAAAAATAATGATTGATAATAATGCTGATGATAGCAATGATAATAATAATAATAATAATAATAATAATAATAATAATAATCATTATTGTTATTATTATGATGATGATCATAATAATAATAATGATAACCATAATAATAATAATAATAATAATGATGATGATGATGATGATGATGATGATGATGATGATGATGATGATGATGATGATGATGATGATGATGATGATAATAATAATAATAATAATAATTATTATTATTGTTATTCTTATTGTTATTATTATGATAATGATAATAATGATCATGATAACAATGATAATAATAATGGTAATAATAATAATAATAATAATAGTAATAACAGTAATGATAATGATGATAATATTAACAACAACAATATAATAATAATGATAATAATAATAATAATGTCCCGCAGACATGGGCTGGTGTTGCAGAGGATCATATGATGTTTATTGGTAAGGAGCAGTATGTGGAGATGTTTGGAGAGAGGAGCCTTGATGAGGTTGAATTTGAGGGTTTTGATAAGGAAAGAGGATTTACCAAACCCACAAAACCTACGGAGGATCTATAGATCCTCCGTAGTTTTTGCTGAATTCTTAGGAGTAAAGGAAGTCAAAAACAAGAAAAGGGAGGATCCATTCTGGAAAAGAAGAATTGAGCCTAAAGTTAATGCACTGCGCAAGGATGTGAGTTTGATTGAAAGATGGGAGGAAGGAATGTTGAGAAAGGAAAGTCACAAGACCAGGTTGGATCGTTTGTATCGAGTCGAACGAAAGGGTTACAAAAGAGCAGCTGAAGAACTTAAGCAACGAACTATGGCTAAAGCTGCTACTTTAAAGCGCTAAACAAATCGAGTAAAGCAGTACCGACAGAATAGACTGTTCCATCTAATCAGTCAAGGTTTTACCAAGAGATAGATGGAAGGTCATGTGATGAGAATGTAATACCGGATAAGGAAGAAACTAGGGACATTTTGGTCTGGAATATGGGAGAAGGATGTAAGACACAATGAAAGTGCAGATTGGATCCAGGATGTAGCAGAAGAGATGCAAGGTAACAGACAGCAGTACATTGAGATTACAGCAACAAAAGTCAGGAAAAGAATTCGCAAAATGGCGAACTGGAAGGCCCCTGGACCAGATGGAGTTCATGGCTATTGGATTAAGGGGTTTGTGTCATTGCAGGAAAAAAATGCATCTCATTTGCAGGATTGCATAACTAGAGGTGAAGTACCAGACAGGATGACAACTGGTCGGACTGCCCTACTATTAAAACACAAGAGCAAGGGAAACGAAATAAGCAATTACAGGCCAATAACCTGCTTACCACTTATGTGGAAATTACTTAATGGTATTGTTGCAGATAATGTGTATGATCATCTGAAAGAAAAGTATTTACTACCGGAGGAACAGAAGGGGTGTCGTAGAAATAGTAGAGGTACGAAGGATCAGTTGTTAATAGACAAGACAGTTTTGAAGAACTGTAGGAGGAGGACAGTTGGGTTAAGCATGGTGTGGATAAATTATCGGAAAGCTTATGATATGCTGCCCCCCTCCTGGATTAAGAAATCCATGGAGATGTGTGGAGTTGCTGAAAACATTGTTAATCTTTTGTCCAAAAGTATGGAAAGCTGGCGTACTATACTAACATCAGGCAATGAAGAGCTAGCTAGTGTGAACATCAAGAGAGGGATCTTTCAGGGCGATACACTGTCTCCATTGTTGTTTGTGATTGGGCTTATTCCACTAAGCCATATACTCAGAAATGTATCTACGGGTTACCAACCTGGAAAAGGAAATGGGAAAAAAATCAACCATTCACTTTTTATGGATGATCTTAAGCTGTATGGAAGCAATGAGAAGGAGACTGAAAGATTTACTAACACAGTTAGGGTATTTTCTAAAAGACATCTGTATGGAGTTTGGATTGAGTAAGTGTGCACATGTCACAATGAAGGCTGGAAAGCTTGCTAGTGTTGGTGGGATGGAGCTTTCGTCGGGGGAAGTGATACCAGAGTTAGAGTCTGATAAGGGCTATAAGTGCTTAGGTATTTTAGAAGTTGATGATATTATGCATGCAGAGATGAAAGATAAGATCAGAAAGGAATACTATAGGAGAGATAGGAGAGTTAGACAGTTGATATAATCGAAACTGAACGGAAGTAATGTAATTGCTGCAGTAACCTCTAGAGCAGTGTCTTTAGTGAGATACAGTGCAGGAAATCTGAAGTGGAGCAAGGATGAGCTGAAAATTATGGATCGAAAAACACGAAAAATTATGGATCGAAAAACACGAAAAATTATGACAATGAATCGAATGTACCACCCACAGAGTGACATAGACAGGCTGTACATCCCTAGAAAGGAAGATGGAAGAGGTATCCTTAGTATTGTAGAGTGTGTTGAAAACGATTAACATAGTCTATCTCTATATGTGGACCAGTCAGAAGAAAGGCTTTTGAAACTTGTTAAGAGTGAGGGGATTTTGCCAGAATATGAGAAACCGGTTTCAGCGGCAAAGAAGCAAAGAAAGGAAGAAAGGCACAGACGGTGGAAAGAAAAGCAGCTT
>NC_061823.1:22635495-22637995 GCF_019202785.1 Penaeus chinensis | reverse complement strand
GACCTTACATTAAGAAAAATATATGCCAAAAATTTGGACACACCTCATTACGATGCAATGGTAAATGTGCTGGAGATCATGACACTGCTGTATATACTGAGAAAACACGAACGAACCTCCCTCCCAGAAAAAGAAAATTAAAACTGGCGGACAAGGCACTTATAAACCCCATAAAATGTAATCTTCACATTAACCATTATACAATGGATCTGTCGAGGTCTTAGATCTAAAATAAATGAGCTTAGATTATTAGCCTCGTCCTATGCTCCCAATATTATAGTCCAAGCAACGCACTTAACACACCTCGTCTCTGACGAGGTCGCTTAACTGAGGAACTATCACCTGTGTCGGAAGGATTGAGAGGGTAGGGGTGGAGGCAGAGCCGCCAAATACATCCACCATAACCTCCCTTTCACTAAGTGCCTATTGTTTCTACTTTGGAATTTGTCGCATGCAAAGTAAACATCACGTATCTGACTACATGTTCGGTTTATTTTCCCCCTGATAAAGTGGTAATTTATGATGAGCTTTTTGCTCTTCAGGATAAATTAAATTTATGTGTTTTTAATGCTCATCATACATTGTGGGGTTCCCTGCGGGCGGATGGTAGAGGTGAGCAAATAGTTAAGTTGATTAATGATTCTGATCTGGTCCTTCTGAACGATGGTAGTCCGATGCGGGTGGACGATAATAGTGGTAATTTAAGCTCTATTGACATATCACTGGTCTCTTCGTCAATAGCAGCCAAGTGCCTGTTGACGACTCGTTGGGAAGCGATCACCTTCCTATTTTGATTGAATATTCATGCGACACAGTAAGAATGCCTTCAGCACCTAAATTGAACGTAAAAAGAGCAGAGTGGGTCGCCTTCACAAGGAGCGTCGTTGGAGAAAGCATTGATAAAGTAAACTATATTCAGAATTCGATTTTAGAAGCAGCAATGCTATTCATTCCTAAAACTTCGACAGATAGCGTTAAGCATAGGGTTCCATGGTGGACACAAGATAGCCGCAGGGCGCTGTGCCGACGCAATAAGGCCTACAAGCTTATCAAAAATAACATCACTAATGAGAACTTTTGCAATTACAAACAAGCAAGAGCTAGGGCTCAAAGAACAATTAGACAAGCAAAAAGAGACTCCTGGCGAAGCTTTGTCTCTATAATAAATTGTAATACAAAGATATCAGAGGTTTGGTCCACTATCAATAAAATTAAGAATAAAACATCTTTCCAAATTTAAAACATCATTCACGAGGGTACAAATTTCGGTTCACCTAGAGACATTGTTAATGCAATCGCCAGGCAGTTCTCTTATATAAGCAGCCTCAGACCATTACCATCCCACATTCCTGATCAGGAAGCGGCTGAGCTGCAACCTGTTCACCTTTGCCACAAGAGATGACTTTGATTACAATAAAGATCTAACAATGGAGCTTGTCCGAGTCCTAGAAGCCTGTAGAGGAACATCCCCAGGTCCCGATGAGATTCGATATGAGATGATAAATCATCTTAATCATGATGCCATGATTAAGTTGCTAGAAGTGTACAATGAAATTTGGAAAAGCCACAATTTTCCGGACTCATGGCACTTCGTCCACATCATTCCCATATTGAAAGGAGGGGGAAATCTCAGATCTCCTCTCGCCCAATTGTGTTGACAAGTTGTATATGCAATGTCATGGAATGAATTGTTAACAGTAGGCTATTGCATTTCTTAAATTCCAGTAATTTACTAGTTGACGAGCAGTGCGGCTTCCGAAAGGGACGCCAAACTCTCGATCAACTAGTAAAGCTGGAAAGTCAAGGGGCAATTGACAAATAAGATTGTTTTATTTCAGTAGTTTTAGATGCAGAAAAAGCATACGACATGACATGGCGGTATGGCCTACTCAGAAAATTTTAAGCTTTTGGCTTACATGGAAACTTGCCTTGTTTTATTCAAAATTTCATTTCTGACATAACTTTTTTCCGACAATGTCACTTTTTCGGACATTTTTGTCCAGGGAAACGGGGTCCCACAAGGAAGTGTCTTGTCACCAACATTATTTATATGTATGATTAATGACATCCTAGCAGTTCCTCCTCGGAATCTTAAATACTCGGTGTACGCCGTTGATTGTGCATTATGGCATTCCAGCAATAATGCAGAATTCTCGGCAAATCGCATCCAACTGGAACTGGATATAATTCATAACTTGGGGCCTCCAGTGGGGTTTAAAGTTTTTTCACATGGGAAGATGCCAAACATCAAACCAACTTTAGATAACCACCCAATCAATACCTATTCAAAATTCAGCTAGATTTCTTGGTCTACTCTTTGATTGTAGACCTAATTGGAAAGACCACATTGGTCAGTTAAAGAATATATGTCAAAAAGCCCTAAATTTATTAAAGTGCATTGCTGATAAGAAATGGGGAGCTGATAGAAAGTCTTTGCTAATGATATATAAAGCCCTGGTTAGGTCTGAAGTAGATTATGGGTCAATCGTGTATGGCTTGG
>NC_061823.1:22625495-22627995 GCF_019202785.1 Penaeus chinensis | reverse complement strand
TCGTCATTTTCCTCTTCATAACGACCGTCACTATCAACATCAACATCATGCTCATCGTTATGATCATTATCCTCATAATCACAATCAACATCATGCTCATCATTATAATCACTATCCTCATAATATCCTTATAATCATCATCTTCACAGTCACCATCACCATCATCGTCGTCAACAACAACAATTCGTAGCTCGAAACACCAATACCGTCAAGATGCCTTCCTCACGCTCGACCTCTATTGATCTCTTAACCAAATATCCTAGCTTTGTTTATTTCTTAATTAAGGATATCTACCCAGTGTCTCTGAGGTCTTGTTTTTCCTCTGCTACCTTCAGCATTTCCTTCCTTTATAACCTAAATCTAGAAAGAAAGTAATTTTAAGAATCATAATTCGAGGTATTCTTGAAGACACCAGAGTCTGAGGTCTTCATGAATCGGCCTTGCAAAATACAAAATAATATGTTCTTATGTTAAGGTATTATTTATTTCTTATCCCTTTTTCTCCTGTTGAACTTTTGTGGTTATGAATTGTATTGCAATAACAGCAATGATTTTGACAGCAATGATAATGATGATGATGATAATAATAATGATAATAATGATAATAATAACTATAATAATAATGATAATAATATTGATAATAATAACAATGATAGCGATAATGATGTAAATAATAATAGTAAAAATAATGATAATGATATTGATGATAACAATGAAATAATGAGGATAAAAAAATGAAACTAATAATAATGATGATGATGATGATGATGATGATGATGATGATGATGATGATGATGATGATGATGATGATGATGATGATGATGATAATAATAATAATAATAATAATGATAATAATGATAATAATAATAATGATGATGATAATAATGATAATAATAATATAATAATAATGATAATAATAATGATGATATTAGTAATATGATAATAATAATAATAATAATAATAATAATAACAGTAATAATAATAATAATAATAACAGTAATAATAATAACAATAATAATCATAATGATAAAAATGATAAAAATGATGATAATAATAATAACGACAAAAACAACAACTACACCAGTAACAATAGTAGTAATAATAATGATAACGATGATGATAATAATAATATTAATGATAATAATAATACTAATAATAATGATAATAATAATCAGAATAACAATTACAATGATAATAATGATAATAATGATAATGATAATAATGATGATGATGCTAATGATAATCATGAAACAGAAGTTAAAAACTATAATGTTCTATCGTATCTTCTTCCTTAATTTAATATATATATATATATATATATATATATATATATATATATATATATATATATATTGGGCAATGTGATTTTATTATTACGCGAATTCAGTCGTAAATTCTTTGATTGCAGCTGTATAATTTATGTTAATTTGCTATTGTCTTTTTACTTCGTATTCTTAATATCTATACGCCCGTATCCCTTTTCTTTGTTTTTACATTATCCTCCTGTTTCATCTTATGTTCAATTTCTATTCTCTGTCTTTCATCTTTTGTTAGTCATATTCTTTTGATGAATGATGAATTGAATTATGAAGCTATTATCACCATGATGTTTCCTGATGTCTCACCAAAGAAAAAAAAAAAAAAAAAAAAAATGATTGAAAATAATTAGTTTCACAGGACGCGGAATTAGCTCGGTTTTTCAAATGCATTATCTTCACCGGAATTACATTTTTGTCTCATTCATTCGCTATCTATTCTGATTCTAATACGCTCATTTATCCGTCTCTCTCTATTATTCCCCGTTTCTTTCATACCGTCCCCTCTCTCTATCCCTTTTCCCGGTATTCCCATTTCCGCTGAATCACTGTCATTACGACTTTTTTCACTGTATCGCTTCTCTTCCAGTTATTCAACATGCTGCGGAGGATTAGCGAATCACACCGCTCCGATTCTTTATTTTTTTCTACATCAGTTATTTTGATTGATTGCTTTCATTGCCGAGTCAAGTCATGGTTATTAATGATGTGGCTCAGGTAACGTCCTTTTTAGGGGGGGGGGGGGGATGGGAAGTATGGGGAAACACTGTGCGATGACGTTGTTTTAAGGGGAAATATTTAGAAATCCATACGCACTGTGCAGAGACAGATAGATAGATAGATAGATATATTGATAAATAGATAGACAGATAATGAATAGATAAAGATCTATCTATCTATCTATCTATCTCACTTTCTCCCTATATATGCAATATATATATATATATATATATATATATATATATATATATATAAATGTATATATAAGTGTGTGTGTATAGATAGAGACATTGATGGACACACAAACTAACACACACACACACACACACACACACACACACATACACACACACACACACACACACACGCACACGCATATGTGTGTGTGTGTGTGTGTGTGTATGTGTGTGTGTGTGTGTTTATCTATGTATCTATCTATCTCTGTATCTAGCAATCTATGCATC
>NC_061823.1:22617995-22620495 GCF_019202785.1 Penaeus chinensis | reverse complement strand
TGATGATGATGATGGTGATGATGATGATGATGATGACGACGACGACGCAGTGCCACCACCGCGGCATTGCAGAGACGGAAGGCGTGGGAGAGAGAGAGAGAGCACTGCGAGATTTACCTGCAAGAAAATAACACAGAAATCGTGGAATTGTGTGTCTGCAAATACGTGAAGGATCCAGTGGATGCGTTTGTGCAGTATCTTACCGTGGATTTTATTTGAGCAGTATATTCTAAGATAAAGCAAAGCTGCCTTTTTGCTTTACATGCGTGAATGCTCTTAGCGTATGTATGATGGGTATGTTGTAGTATGCATGTGGTATACGTACACATCGACCCATTTTTCTATACAGTTATTCTTTATATGCAAATATGTAAATATGCATTTATTTATGTGTCCATGTAAGTACAATAAGCATGTTTAATATGTATACACATGCCTGTATGTGAATATGTGCATAATTGAATGTATGTGTAGTTTCTATGCATGCTTACATGTTGTCTATATGTATTTAAGTAGGGCTATGCACATTCCTATTCCTCCATACATTGCTAGTGTATGTACAATATGAATCTGTGTGTAAAAGTAATCAAAGTATGTACGTAGTTTTGTGTGCATGCGATTTCAGAATAAAGTTCTCAATAGAAGCATGTCTGTTTGCACTTAGGTCACGAGAAAAATTATAGCTTCATTTTATTTTGTTACTCCATTTGAAGCCGGTTTAGCTGGAAGATAATGGGTGCTTTTCACAGACGACACACGCATGCATCGGATAGATAATAAACATATTGGTAGCAATAAGAGAAACATGTTAATATTTAGGAAAGTGGAGATAATAGTAAGAACATCATTTTCGAAAACAACAAAAAATGAAAGAAAAAAGTTACTACTGTTGATTATAATGATCGGGAGAAAGGGTTCTGAGAGCTGTAACAAATAATACTCACAATTATGGTAATAACAACAGATGATGTCAGTAACGAAAGGTAGTAAAAATAATTAATATGATGATAATAGATAAAACATCCAAGTGAGGATAATTATTGTGATAAGAATAATGATAAATGTAATCAAAGAAAAGACAATGGCAATGATGATACAACTACCTATATTAGTAATGGTGATGATCATGATAATACTGATATCAATAATAATGATAAGTAGGGAAAATAATAACTGCAATTACCCTTTTTTTATTTTGTATATACATATCCAAGAATCGTTTTCCAAAGAACAACCGAAAGAACTTTGACGCAGTGTCTTACCGGGTTAAGACTTGCAGCCAAGGTGGGAATGACGTAAGCAGTAACACACGGAGCTCCATCAGGACATATAAGCCTGATAAACGTTTTGTCCAGTCTGGCCTTCGTGGTGGAGGGGAAGGGGGGAGGGAAGGTGAGAGGGAGGGAAGGAGGGAGGGAGGGAAGGAGGGAGAGAAAGAAAGGAGAGAGGGAGAAAATAAATGGGGATAGAGGGAAAGAAAGGAGGAAAGGAGGGAAGGATGGAGGGAAAGAAGGATTGGCGAGAGAAATGGAAGGGGGGAGAGAGGGAAGAAAATGAAGAATGGGTAGAGTTGGTAAAAGACGGAAGGAGACAGTAAAAGAAGGAGTGGAGGGGTAGAGGAAAGGAAGAGGGAGGGAAAGAAGGGGTGGGGGGAGGGTCTTTGAAAAACGAAGGAAAAGGACGAAACGTGGAATATAGAAAAGTGAAATAAAATATAAGAATAAACTAACTAAAATTAAGAAAAACATCAAACCGAACAAACAGAAACAGAATAAAGAAGACAAGACCCACGCTCCCTCAAAAGAGAGAGAGAGAGAAAGAAAGAGAGAGAGAGAGAGAGAGAGAGAGAGAGAGAGAGAGAGAGAGAGAGAGAGAGAGAGAGAGAGAGAGAGAGAGAGAGAGAGAGAGAGAGAGAGATGCGGAACAATGAAGCATAAAGGAAAGAAGAGGTAGGGAAGAAGGGTGATTCAGGGTGAGCTAGGGTGACAATCTCACGCTCCTGTCACCCAGGCCTCCGTGCTGTAGCTCCATTTGTCCAGCTCGTAAGTCTCCCCGAAATTACGCCTGTCCCGTTGCTTTCCACGTTATGTGATATGAAAACTGGCAACGCTACGTACAGCGTATGATTTCGTGATGCAGAAAGGCGAGTGCTTGTAGGTGTGTTTATGCTCATTTGTTTTGCTATACACTGTTATTGTTTTCTTGTGTTGTTTTGTTGTTCATTCTGGAGATGTGTCCTAAAAACGGTAAGGGAATTAGTGCTAACTTTTTTCGACTATTTTTGGTGAGGTTAATCTTGTTTTTATTATCATTTTTACTGGGAAAGGCTCACTATTCTGTTGATGAGTGTTGGCACTGGTTTAGTTATTGCGGTAATTGCCATTATATTAAAATAGTAATGACTATTATTCTTATGATTATTGACGTTATTGTGACGCTTTGGAGTTCTGCTGATAACGATGTAATTAATACTCTTATTTCTTTGTGCAGCTAGCCATGA
>NC_061823.1:22555495-22557995 GCF_019202785.1 Penaeus chinensis | reverse complement strand
CAATTCCCCGTCACGGCGGTCGTAAAAATCCTTGCGCTCTGACTGCTGGCTCGAGCCCGAGAAAACAACATATCGCCATGAGAAGTCAAACACAGGTGTCGTAGGGGAAGTCACCGCCGTGTCACAAGTGTTAGTGCCGAACCGCGGTTGATTAGGAAGGGCATTCAATCAAGGCAAGGGTGACACTGCCATGTAACCTCTCATATTAAATTGAGAGAGGCCTGTGTCTTGCAGTGGAATGAATGGCTGTTGGAAAAAAAAAAAAATATATATATATATATATATATGTATATGTATATATATATATATATTATATATATATATATATATATATATATATATATATATATATATATATACATACACATATATATATGCGCACACACACACACACACACACACACACACACACACACACACACACACACACACACACACACACACACACACACACACATATATAAATATATGCCCTCCGAAACCCCAAACACTGATACATTGTTTGACGCTAGATCGTGTTCTGGAGAAAAATAAATGAAAAGCCATTTAAGCAACTCAATATGCTGATGTGATTTTTTTTATAGAGGGAAAACATTATGGAAACTTCTCTGTCACTCATTGTTTATTTATACACCACTCTTCGCTTTGTAAGCTGTAAAAACATTCAAATGTATTATTTAGACTCAGGCAATTAGTTTCTATTCATCTGTATATCATACACTTATACTGCACATCCATCATTCTTTATTTGAAAAGTGGAAACAAAGTTGCTTGAAGTTTTGTATCTTATCGCATCGACCGTAAGCGAGATCCTTGTTCACATATAGAGTGATATAATTCCAATAATCTCACACACACACATAAACACCTAGTTTTACGCTTGTAATATATCAACTAATCAAGGTATACAGCCCTTCCGTTGACATGTTTGAGTCTATCAGGTTAAATCATAGTTATGTTTTAGAAGATATTCATCTTACCGAAGTGTTGACGGGGGAGGGTAAACGTCCCTCCCAACCAGCAAGTAAGGCTGGCTATGGGTCCCACTGGGTTGGCAACCGCTGGGATTAGATCTGGGAAATGGGGTATCCGTCCCGTCTGCGTTCCGGTGGCCGCCATTCTGGCGTGATGCTTATGGGGCAAAGCCCACAGGACCCCAACAGGTGGTTTATTGGACCTGCAGCCAGCCAGACTTCGCTATATGGGTCAACGTCGGTGGGGGTGGCAGAGGTGGCGTCCATCCGGAGTAATTGCCCAAGGCTAAACCACAGGCAGGCTGTCTGGGAATTGAATGTCTGCTTTTTGCAAAAGGACGATTGGTTGCCATTACTGTCGAGCGAACTGAAGCTACTGACAGTTGAGGTGAAAAGATGTGGTTGCGGCACGTTCAGTGTAGGTGGCTACACCTATTACTGATCAGGCCACAGTGATGCTCACCATCTCCAGTAGACTTCAGCCCTTTAGTAGTAGATGTCACTCCGGTTGATGAACGTATAATGGTATTAAGACTGAAGCTTACATTTGGTTTCATGTTTTTTATTTCTGTGTATGCTCCTGCTAATGTTTGTAAACTTGACATGAAAGAGATGCTTTATGACAAACTTGCATCTGTGATAAACAGCTGTCCTCGGCAAAATATCCATATTGTTCTGGATGACTTCAGTGCGGTATCTGACTATAACAGCTGGCAGTGAGAATAGCCTCCTTTTCTAGAACTTCTGGCTCGCATCATTGTGGGTAATGTGACCATGGAGATCGACCTGTGGTACTGATTATAGATTAGTTGTGGCTACCCTTAGTTCACTTCAAAACTCCCTGTCGTTCCAATGATCTTCCTAGGATGTTCCATGTGGACAGACTGAAGGAGTGGAGTGTGCCCAGGGGTTTGCTGAGGCTATCTCTAGTTGTTTTGCAACACTCGAAGACCAAACAGACCTCTGTACTGCTGTGAGACATCTTCAAGTGTGAAATGCTCGATGCAAGTCAAGAATCAATAGTTGAACGCCCAAGAACAAGACAGAATTTCATCTTAAAGGACACACTGGAAGCCACATATACTTGTCACGCAGCTCGTCTGACAGGGGATCGTGACTTGCATTGGTACCTAGTGTGCAGGACTAGGCTGAGAAGGGACAAAGAATAGTTTATAATGAATCTTGCAGAAGAGGTCAAAGGCCATCTTGCCTACCAAGACCTGAGAAAGCTGAACTCCTAGCCCTCCTCACAGACAACTACAGTCTGCTCAGCAAGTGGCCAGATAATCTCTGATCCTGTCGGCGTGCAGAAATGTTGAGCTGAGTATTTTGAGCAGTTGTACCAGGTAGATCCACCAACAATTAACTTGGATGGTACCATTCCCCCTAACCTGCTGAGGTGTGTGGTCATCACTGTTTGGAAGGGGAAAGGGGATCAATGGGACTGCAGCAATCACAGAGGCATATAACTGCTCAGTATACCAGGTCTTGCTCACATCCTTTTGAGATGTATCAGAGACCCCCTG
>NC_061823.1:22537995-22545495 GCF_019202785.1 Penaeus chinensis | reverse complement strand
TGTGTGTGTGTGTGTGTGTGTGTGTGTCTGTGTGTTTGTGTGTTTATATATGTATATATGTATATATATGTGTGTTAGTGTGTGTGTGTGTGTGCATTTACACACACACACACACACACATACACACACATACACACACACACACACACACACACACATATATATATATATATATATATATATATATATATATATATATATATACATATTCAATTCAAATTCAAAACACTTCATTCCATTAATTACACTGGGTATTCTGTTTACACATATGATGTTTACAGTATGTAATTGAATGTTATATACATAGAAACTATACAGTGATTGTTTAACAAGATTAGACAGGACATTGATATCACAGATGACTGAAATTTCATGCTTGGCTTGATGTTCAAACGCCTGATGTTATTGATATTTCAGTAGACGTTCTTTCACTTTGTTTTAAATGTCTTTTGGTTGGAGATATTTCTCATATTTTCTGGTAGTTGGTTCCAGATCACCAGTCCTCGGATTTTCATATTTCTTGCCCCGGTTTCTGTATTCGATCTTTTAATATACAAGGAGTTATTTTGCCTTGTAAGGACACCTGTTATGTTACCTGTATGTTTGTATAGCTAATAGCCAATTTGGGTAATTTCCTTGTATGATTTTATGGATTAGAATACATGTGTCATAGTTGTATTTCTGTTGTACTTTTAGCTATTTTAGTTTGTTTATATGTGGTGTGATGTGGTCATATTTATTTACAGTTGTCAGTAGTACTCTTGCCGCAAATTCTGTAGTTTTTCTGTCCTTTGTATTTGTGTTTCGTTTGTGGAGCCCCAGATGTTTAGACAGTAATAAATAATACTAACAGCAATTTTTGTTTCCGTGGGTATTTTATTTTTTTATGTGATTCAAGTATTCAAGTGCCCATTACGTTTCTGTAGATGTGATCAATGTGTGTCTCGAATGTCATGTATCTGTCTTCGTGTACCCAAGATTTTTTACTGTTGTGTTGAGTTTGATGTAGCAACCTTGGACATTTATAACTGTATCTCTGGATATTTTTGCTATGTTCTTGCGTTTGTTAGGGTTTGTTTGTTGTTTTCCTGTCAATTAATTTAGATTGTTAACAAAAGCAGCGTGAAGAAATTGAGAATCGTCGGCGTACTGAAAAAGAGGACAGTTTTTTGCAATTGATGACAAATCATTTATGAATATAATGAATAAGATTGTGCCTTGGATGGAGCCTTGTGGAACACCGACCGAAACTGATTGCGAGTTCTCGCGGACAGGTAACTTTCGAAGCAAAAATTATCTATTTCGTGATTTCTTTGTTTGTTTATTAGTAATTCATGGCTAACACTGCCAAAAGGCCTTCGATGAATCACATAGAGTGAGCAAATTGATTTGGTTGTTGTCTATATTATTATAAATTTCATTTGAGATTTCATGTACCCCTAGATTATGCTGTTTCGGTTAATAATTTACTCCTAAAACCGTGTTGCGTGTTAGATATAAGATTATTTGCTTCCAAAAATGCTGTTACTTGTTTTGCAGCTATTTTCTCGAGAACTTTAGATGTTACTGGTATTATAGTGATGGGTCGATCATTATTAACTTCGTCTTTGTCACCGGATTTGAAAACAGGTGTTCTGATACCGTGTTTCCAAAGTGATGTAAAAACACCGGTGACTATAGATGTGTTAATAATAACTGTCACATAGTATGCAATTGCTGGAAAACTAACGTTTATGAAACGATGTTCATTTCGTTGTGTTGTTACGTGGGGGCGGTTGTCTGTTCATAAGTGCGTCTTTCGACTTCTGCAAGGAATTTATGAAAGTGTTTTATATTATTTATGGAATTTTGGGGAATGAATGTTTTTTGTTTCTTCTTAGGCACTAATGTATTTAGTAGTTTCCACGTTTCAGCAGAATCGTTTCTGCATACATTGAACTTACTTTTAAAATATTTTATTTTCTCCCAGTGGAAAAGTATTTTCACATTTCTCTTCTTATATTTGTATTCATTCTGAAAGTTGGTGTAAATTTGTTTTTGGTTTTATTTCTATAATTTATGGCCCTCTTAATGTTGTCATTTGTCCAGGGGCGGGAGGACGTCTAACTATTTTTGTTTTAAAAGGAGCGCATCGAAGCCGTTCTTTATCATATTTGTGAGAATATTAACTTGTCTGTCAACGTCAACTGTTGTTAAGATTTCAGACAGTGACGATTCATTTGGCTATAATATGTTGGCAGATTAACTGAGGATCGTAATGCATTAGGTCGCAAGAAGTTTTAGTTAATGGTTTTCGCTTTGATTTTTCCATATTTAAGGACATGGTTATAAGCTCGTTATCAGCAATATGGATGACATGGGAGAGCGTCTGCGTGAAGTGTATTATATGTATACACACACACACACACACACACACACACACACACACACACACACACACACACACAAACACACACACACACACACACACACACACACATACACACACATATATGTGTGTGTGTGTGTCTTGTGTGTGTATGCATATATATTTTTCTTTCAACAGCCATTTATTCCACTGCAGGGCAAAAGCCTCTCTCAATTCACTATTGAGAGGTTATTTGGCAGTGCCACCCTTGCCTGATTTGATGCCCTTCTTAATCAACCGTGGTTCGGCGCGATAACACTCGTGCCACGGCGGCGACTTCCCCTTCGACACCTGCGTTTGACTTCTCAAGGCGATGTGTCGTTTTCTCGCCCTGGGATCGGGCTCGAGTCAGAAGTCAGAGCGCAGGCATATTTACGACTGTCGTGGCGTTGAATTGAACTCAAGACCACGAGGGTAGGAGTCCAGTGCTCTAACCACTGGAACATCGTGGCTGTTGTATATAGATATATGCACATTTATTTATAAATATATATATATATTTATACATATATTTCTATATATACATATGTTAGCGAGTGTGTGTATGAATATATATGTATATACATACATATATATATACATATATATATATATATATATATATATATATATATATGTGTGTGTGTGTGTGTGTGTGTGTGTGTGTGTGTGTGTGTGTGTGTATAATGTATATATATGTAATATTCATATATTTAAAGGCAGAGACTCATATATGTACTTGTGTACACACACACACACACACACATATATATATACAAACATACACATATATTTACACATATACACTACTTTGGCGAAACAGGCTTCAGTCTCACTAAGCGTCTGTCTCAACATAAGTACGCTGTATCCAGGGGACACAACAACGCCCACTTTTACCACTAGTGGGAGACAGGCCATCAGATTGACTGGTCAGCGGCGCGAATTGTCTTTCCTTCCGCTGATGTCCCCTCCTCAGACTGGTGGAATCCTCCTTAATAAAGCTGCTGCCTAATTTCATCTTGAACAACGGCTTTTTTTTCCTGCCAATAGTCTCCGGCCACCCTGCGCATAGTCCGCCCGTTGCTTCGACCTGACCTGACCTTCTTTCGCTTTCTCTCATCTGCCCTCACCTGCCCCGTGTCACCGCGTTGCCTCTCCTCTCTCTTTCATACCCTCTACTCTCCCTTTCCTCTTCAGATTCAGATGGAATCCAGGTGAATTTCGAAACTGTAGTCTAATTTTCAATAAATCTCGTTTTTGCAATGTGGGGTTTTCAACCATTATTATTATTATTACCATTATCATTCTATAATAACAAGAACAATAATAATAAATAATATAATTATTATTTTTGCTATCATCTTTATTAATGTATTATTAGGATTATAATGATTTTTAACAATATTATCATTTTATTATCATCATTATTATTATTGTTATTACTTTTGTTATCATTATCAATATTGTAATTATTATCATCACTTTTTTATTATTATCATTATTACTGTTATTGTTATTATGATTATTGTAAATATCCTCATCATTATTATTATTGTTATCGTCATTTTCATCCTAATTATCATCATCATTATTAGTAGTAGTAATATTATCATTATCATTATTAAAACTATTATTATCATTAAAATTATTATCGATATCATTACTATTATAATTATTATCATCATAATTGTTATTGGAATAATTATCATTGTCATTTATTACTATATCTATTATTATTATCATTGTTGTTATTATTATTATTATTATTATTATAATCATCATTATCATTATTATCATTATCATCATAATCATTAATATTATTATTTTTATCATCATTATTATTGTTATTGTTATTATTCATATTATTGTTACTTTACTACTATTATTCTTACTATCACAATAGTCTTGTTTTACAAGACTATTGTTATTATCATCATTTCTTTTGTTATCATTATTGATATTATAACTATTTTTATTCGTTTCATCTCATCTTTATCCTTTTCATTACTGTTTTTATGATTATCGTGATTATTCTTATATTCATCGCGTTAATTGCTGTTACATTTTCATTGTTACTATTATCATCATTGTTGTTTGTAATGTTACAATTATTATTACCATTACTGAAATTGTTATAATTATTATCCTTAGTATTATTGTTATCATTATCATTATTATTATCATTATTATCATCATCATCATCATCATCATTATTATCATAATTTTGATGATCATTATTGTTATCAGTGTTAATATTTTCAGTAATTTCATTATGATTATCATTATTATTACTATTATTATTAATATCATTATTATTTTCATCATCATTATTATTGTTATCACCATTATTATTATTATTATTATTATTATTATTATTATTATTATTATTATTATTATTATTATTATCTATATTATTATCATTGGTATTATTATAATCATTTTCAGCATTACCATCATCATCATCATAATTATCATTGTTACTTTCATCATTATTATAATTATTACCATTATTTTCATAATTATCCAAATATCATAATTTTCATCATTACTGGTATCTGAATTATTTTGTTTTAATCATTATCTTTGTAATTATTATCACTGTTGTTTACCATTATTTTCATTGTTATTAATATGCCATAATTTTCGTCGCCTCTGTTATTTTCTTTTTCTTTTTTAATTACCATTATTATCATTATCATTATTATCAATGTTATGATCATCATGATTATTTTTCATTAGTAATTATTGTTATTATCATTATCATTATTGTAACTATTATTATCATTGTTATCCTTACTACTATTATCATTATTAGTATTATTGTTATAATTAATATATTTATTAGCATCATTATTGTCATTACTATTTGCATTACTTTCATTACTTTATTTATTATTGTTACCATTATTATAATTTTCATGATTATAATAATAATTCATATTATTATTATCTTCATTATTATTATCATTATAGTTATTGCTATTATTATCATTACTGATATCAATATCGTTATTAATACAAGCATTATCACTAATAGTATCGTTATTAGCATCACCGTTATCATAAATATTTATATCATCATATCCTTATCATTACCATCACATTGCTATTATCATGACCTTAATTATCATTATTGTTTTAGCATTTTTGTTATCATTATTGCTATTGTCATTGTTATCATTATTATTGTTATTATTATTATCATTATTATTATTATTATTATTATTATTATTATTATTATTATTATTATTATTATTATTATTATTATTATTATTATTATTATTATTATCATCATCATCTCGATCTTTATTATTGTCATTATTATTATCACTTTTATTATTATTATCAATTATCACCATTATTATTATGATTCTTTATCCTAACCCTCAGTATCATTATCATTATTATTATGAATGTATTGTCAATATCATTACTATTATCACATTATTATCATAATCATTATTATTATCTTTATCTTTAATGTTATTAAGATTATAATATCTTTTAACCATTATCATTATCATTATAATATTAATAATTATAATAACTAATAGCCTTAGGAATTCCGGCTCCGGATTTTTCCTCAGGGTTGATTCCCGAAGCCTATTTGATCTTATATAGTGGGTTGTTTTGTCTAGTGTGAACTCCCATAGCCTTTGGCCATGCACGGACTAAATTGCAAGGCAGCCAGCAGTCGGATACCACTGCCGTGTCTACGTAAGACTAACCCAATATTTGCAAATCCGTGTGTGTTTGCAAGTGTGTGCATTCATACACACGCAAATGCACACACACACACACACACGCACATGAGCGCACACACGGATTTACAAATATTAGGTCTTACGTTTATATATATATATATATATATATATATGTATATCTATACACATATATACATATATTCATATATACATATATGTATGTATATATACATATACATACATACACACAAGCACACACACATGTGTGTATATATATACATATATATATATATACATTATGTGTGTTTGCATTCACGCAACTACGCATCATGAACCAAACTAACACAAAAAAAGAGAGACGAGTTAATGAAATGCAGAGGGAAGGGACACTGAAGTCTATGTCCAGTTATGGTCTTTCAACCTGCATATTGTGTTTCATACGGAGTTTCCAGCTCTCTTCATGCGCAGGATTCTAGATACTACATTTTTCCTTTACATATTTATGTGTGTGTGTGTTTGTACACACATACACAGTCACACACACACACACACACACATATATATGTATATAAATGTGTATATATACGCGTGTGTGTGTGTGTAAAAAAAAAAAAAAAAAAAAAAAAGTAGATCAGTATATATATACACATATGTTTATATATATATATATACATTTATATTTATATGACTGCCGCGATGGTCCAATGGTTAGAGTACTGGACTCCGACCCTTGTGGTCCCGAGTTCAATTCCCCGTCGCGGCGGTCTGACTGCTGGCTCGAGCCCGAGAAAACGACATATCGCCTTGAAAAGTCAAACGCAGGTGTCGTAGGGGAAGTCACCGCCGTGGCACGAGTGTTAGCGCGCCGAACCGTGGTTGATTAGGAAGGGCATCCAATCAGGCAAGGGTGGCACTGCCAAATAACCTCTCAATAGTGAATTGAGAGAGGCTTATGTCCTCCAGTGTAATAAATGGTTGTTGAATATATATATATATTTTTATATATGTATATATATGAATATATATATATATATATATATATATATATATGTATGTTTATATGCATATATATAATTATATATATACATATATATACACACATTCATTTTCATATTTAGCTATGTCTATGTTTATATTCATATCTATATATCTACCTATCTGTATATCTATCTTTATATGTATATTTATAATTACAAATATATGTGCATATATATGTGTGTGTTTGTGTGTGTGTGTGTGTGTGTGTGTGTTTGTGAGAGGGTGTGTGTGTATATATATATATACATATATATATACATATATACATATATCCATATATATGTATATATGTATATATATACATATATACACACATATACATATGTGTGTGTATATATATATATATATATATATATATATGTATGTATGTGT
>NC_061823.1:22527995-22532995 GCF_019202785.1 Penaeus chinensis | reverse complement strand
CTTTTATTTGCATTCTTCCGTGCGTTTCCGGAGACAAAGACTGGCTCCCAGCTCTCTCTTGCGAATTTTGTTCAGGTAATTACGACCAAGAGGGAAAGACCGACCGTGCATACTTTATACGACCTCCTGGTGTGTCATCCCTATTATTACTATTTGTATTGCTGTTGTTGTTTTCCCTCTCCACTCTTTTCTTCTTTTTTTTCTTCTTAATCGTATTTTAAATCTTGTTACTGTTCATGTATTAGGTGTGTCGTTAGTGCCATTTCTGTTATTTGACCTGATTTTTATGATTATAAGATACTTTCATTATCATCACCTACGTTATTGTTCTCTTTGTTTTTTATTATCATTATCATTATCAGTATCATAATTATTATCATTATCATTATCAGTATCATAATCATTATCATTATTATAATCATCATCATTATATTTATTACTGTGTGTGCGCGTGTGTGTTTGTGTATGTTTATATATATATATATATATATATATATATGTATATATACATGAATGTATATATGTATAGATAGATAGATAGATAGATAGATAGATAGATGAACATATATGGTGTAAAACCCAAAATGCAAAAAGTAGATTTACTGAAAGTAATTCTCCTTTTCAATAAATATATATATATATATATATATATATACACACACACACACACACACATATATATATATATATATATATATATATATATATAATTTTTTTTACATAGACCTCTCTCAATTCACTATTGCGAGGATATATGGCATTGTCACCCTATACATTCATATATATATATATATATATATATATATATATATATATATATATATACATACACATATATATATGGTTGTATAGGTATATAATAATAATATATATATATATATATATATATATATATATGAATATACATATATGTATATATGAATGTATATGTATATATATATACATATAAATGGATATATATACATGTATATATATACACATATATATGTATAAATACATTTATATATACACAGTGCACACACACAGACACACACACACACACACACACACACGCACAAACACAAACACAAACACACGCACATATATATATATATATATATATATATATATATATATATATATATATATCAATGTATGTATGTATGTATGTGTGTGTGTGAGTGTGGCTCCTGATTATAAGTGATCACCATTATTATCAATGCTTCCGTTATCACTGTAAATGTTGCATTCAAATAACATTTGCAATTCAGTGCGGGGGAACACTAGATCAAAAAAGAATTATGCAAAGAAACACGGGCGCATTTTCCATGTAAATATTTAGACATTTTAATAATATGAAAAGAATCTTGGACTTTTTTTTTTTTTTGTATTACTCTTTGTTATTTGTTCTTTTTCTTCATTATTTTTAGTTTTTTTTTTCTGATGTAAACTCGCTTGTGAAATTTACATAAACATTTTACATTGTACACCTACACACACACACACACACACACACACACACACACACACACACACACATATATATATATATGTGTGTGTGTGTGTGTCTGTGTGTGTGTGTACATTCACACACACATACATAAACACATACACACGAACACACACACACACACACACACACACACATACACACACACACACATACACACACACACACACACAAACACACACACACACACACACACACACACACACACACATATATATATATATATATATATATATATATATATATATAATGCGTATTCAGACAAAATTACTGTATGTATGTATATAAAGAAATAAATGTGTTTATAAATACAAAGACACACACACACACACACACACACACACACACACATATATATATATATATATATATATATATATATATATATATATATATATATATATGTATGTGTGTGTGTGTGTGTGTGTGTGTGTGTGTGTGTGCGTTTATTTATTTATCTATTTATTTATACATATACCTATATTTTTCATATTCATATTTATTCGTATATATATATATATATATATATATATATATATATATATATCTACATCTATGTCTATAAATATATATATATATATATATATATATATATATATATATATATATATATATATATATGATTGTTTGGGATGCAATGGCTGATCAGCCCAATGATTATTCCGTTTCGTGAATGAAAGATATATATATGTATATATATATATATATATATATATATATATGTGTGTGTGTGTGTGTGTGTGTGTGTGTGTGTGTGTGTGTGTACGTGTGCGTGCGTGTGTGCGAATTTATGTGTGTAATTGATGAAACAATAGTACACTGACATAATTTTTCTATGTAGCAGCCAATAATTTTTCATCTTCATGTGAACGGCAAGATTGTAGGGTCTTTTTGCGTGATTTGAGTCCTCTTACACTTCAGATATGAGGCTCATGGGCTTACATTAATGATGGTAATTAGAGATGACGTTAGTAATGATATTCCGAAATCTCCATACTGTTACAGGAGGGTGGTTACCATGCTCTTCATTGAAGCAATTCCAGTTCATGAAGGAAAATGGGAGATCAAAATGGACAAACTGCACTGTTATGAAATTATATGTGTGGCACTACAATTTTTTTCGATCTGGAATATTAACTGTTATACATTGGAAGTACACTGAGGCTACGTTGTACACTTCCAAAATATATTTTTCGTTAATTATCTTGATATCCTACTCGATTATTTTCAGTGTTAAGCAGGAATCTGTGTAAAGAATAAGCCCAATCTCTAACCATTTTACGTTATCATTTATTAATTGTATCAGTGACATTCATTCTAACCAACATGTATTTAAAGTTTCTCATATCTGTACTGATCGTGATACAGTAATAAACGAGTCTCTTGCGCTTCCATACTGTTGTTTTGTTCTGTGAATATTAAGTTTCCAGAGGTTGGAGAGGTCTTTCCATGGGAAGAGCATTTGTCTGTCATGTCCGTTTCTAATCATTCGAGAAATTATCCGTCTCTAAAGACTTTTTGTTCATTCACGTAAATATTTGGATTAACTTTTGTCATCTATGAGTCTAAAATGCTCCTTCATAACCATTATTTAAGTTTAATGTAAAAACATTGGAAGGTATGTGTGAATATGAATTCAAGTGGAATTCGTTCAAGCACAGAATTTACCGAGTGAAAAGTACCAAAGTAGTAATTGTTATCAGAGTTATCTAGCATGTTCGTGTTCTTTCTCTGCAATATCTGTTTAAATAATGATTGTATAATACTATAAGAATTCTTTCTAATTCTAATCTTATCTTATAGTAGACGGCCTAATAGCCCTTAATGAAAAATACAGTCTGTGACGCATATTTTAATGAATATGCTCTGCACAGGCGCATTAGAGACGATAGGCGGAGCCATAGCAATGGTGTCCCACTTGGACAGAACTTACAACAAAACCTCAGCAGCTGAACTGTTAAAACTTTTCGTTATCGTTAACAATTGAGTTGGCGTTGCCGAAGAGGCCCTTACTTTCGAGCGTTAAGTAAACACATAAGCACAAATTAATATAGATAAAAAAAAATCATATGCGTTTATATGCACATGTATACACACAGCCACACCTTTAAACACACACACACACACACACACACACACAAACACACACACAAACACACTTAGCTTAGTTACAGCTTTCCAACGATTTTTATTATGTACTCAATGGCCCTGTGAGTGCTAAAGTACTCTTAAGACCTGATCTGCAGGAGAAGGACGCTTTCAGTAATGCTTGACGCTTGACGCTTGATACACTTCTCAGCTCTCTTTGTCTTCGTCTTTGTCTCAGCTCTCTTTGTCTTCGTCTTTGTCTCAGCTCTCTTTGTAAGGTTGAGAATCCGTTGACTGATAAATACTCGAAAGTTTTCTAGCATTCTGACATGACTTCAGAGTGAGTCTGGAAACAAAAAATGGTGGATAACAATGGGCGTAGTGAACGGCGGCATTGGAGTAAACCGCAGACAAGCGGGAACGAAGGATGTGGATTGGATTTCTTGATCTATAGACCAAGAATGCTGCCAAGTTGGTCAATGAAATAAATACGCCACCTTGATCTATTCTTCATTAATATTGAAAATATGCTGGTTGACTCTGATATGAACATAAAGGTTTATTGCCTGTGAGCTAGTTCGAATCCAAATACAGAATATGTAGAGGAGAAAACATCCAGCAGTCTTTGCTGTGTGGCGGGACCGACAGTCGAAAGCCTGGTGACGTTCTTGCATGTTTCATTCGGAGGCTTTGGTCCTTGCCCGTAAGCGCTGACGATCAGAGAAAGGCTTTCATCAAGCAAGATTGGAGGGTAATGCAGTCCATCTCACAGAGACCTGTATGATACTCTCGCACGCACACAGAAACACACACACAAATATAAACACATAAACAAACACAGACACACACACACACGCGCGAGCGCGCACTAATTCCATGGCATATGCATCGTTATGTTAGTTTGTCTCATGGCTGACTCATTATGAAAGAAATTACTCAGCTCTCAAGTAAAGATTCCATTAAGCATAGTAAGAGAGAAAGAGGAGGAAAGAGTTCCTTTCACTCCATTACATGAGAGATGAAGAAAAAGCGGTTCCACTCACAAATCTTTAAAAAACAGGAAGGGAATTCACAAGATAATTATCGTAGAAATTCTGGAAGGTGATTTTTCCCCCGTGCCTTACGAACGAACCGTGTTTAACGTCTTCGCTGCAAACTTAAATCCGACTTTTCAAGAATTTAGAAGAGTTCAGATGTGCAATTTTCCTTTTGAAAGCTTTCATGTTTATCCCTTGGGAAATATCGAGTGCAGTCTTTTTCTTCATGTGAAAAGGTCAAGTAAAGAGACTTGTTTAACAAGACTCTCTGAGTTATGTTAGCGGAGATACTTCAGTGTTGATGTTGATATTCATGTAGACGGACATTGTCATCTTAAACTTCTGAGTTTTGTTTTTGTTGTGAGATTACTTTTAACTTGCGTGTT
>NC_061823.1:22522995-22525495 GCF_019202785.1 Penaeus chinensis | reverse complement strand
ACAATCTCTCCTTGGACATCTTGATGAAATAGAAATGCTCATAATGGAGAGAAATCTTGATATATTATGTATAAGTGAAACATGGCCTCACCAAGATATATCAAGAGCTTTCCTCAAAATATTAAATTTCAATGTTTATAGATGGGATGCAGGACGTGGTGGAGGAGTTTGCATATATGTACGAGATACTCTCAAAACAACATAGATATCCGCTACAACTGCAAGGAGTGCAGATGTAGAGGATATTTGGGTTAACGTACAATGCAATATGCTTCCGTCATTCATTGTAGGTGCAGCTTATAGGCATCCTCATGGTTCCTCTGAATCTTTTGATTATATAGAAAAAGTTTTTAGAGAAATGATACTTAAAAAGAAACCTCTTTTCATTTAAATGATGATTTGAATAAACCTAACGCAAAATTATTTAAGATAATCAGGAAAAACAAATTTGAACAAATAGTCAACAAACCTACAAGGGTCACAGAAAACACTTCATCATTAATTGATGTAATAATAACAAACAGAGTTGACCTCATTCTCCATACAAACGTCATTCCATGCCATGTTGCCGATCACGAACTCATAACGGTGACGCTTAATTTAAAGAAACCAGAACGACCACCAGTCAAAAAAAGTTTCCGAGAATTAACCAACTACGACCCTCAGTCATTATGCAAACAAATATTTGCCAAGGAAGCAACTCTTTTAGAAATTTTGCAAACAGATAATGTAGACAAACAGGTAAATGTTTTTACGGAAGTGATTAAGGACAGCATAAACGCCATCGCTCCATTTGTTACTAAAACTGTTAGACGTCCTTCTGCTCC
This sequence comes from Penaeus chinensis, assembly GCF_019202785.1. Classification (NCBI taxonomy): domain Eukaryota; kingdom Metazoa; phylum Arthropoda; class Malacostraca; order Decapoda; family Penaeidae; genus Penaeus; species Penaeus chinensis. The sequence continues at coordinate 22,524,668 of NC_061823.1, read as the reverse complement.
ATGGATAAACGACGACATCAAAAGAGCGATAGCAGATAGAAATGGCGTTCATAAAGCTCTGAAAAATGACAGACACAACATGGGACTCCAGAAAAACTACAAACAAAAACAGAGAAATGTCAAATAGCTTATACAAGGAGCCAAAGCTAATTATTTTAGAAATAAATTAACAAATTGTAAAAAAGACTGCTAAAACATGGAAAATAGTTAAAACACTCGTACCAAAAAAAAAAAAAAAAAAAAAAAAAAAAAAAAAAAAAAAAGAGAGATCATCTAAACACCAGCATTAGTGCAAAGGCATTTAACGATTTCTTCGCAAAAATCGGACATCTCACATACAAACAAACAAACGCTTCCAGATCTCAGAATAATGCAGGTGGGATAAGGCCACTAGCAAATACTTTCAGACCACTACCTGTAAAAATAGAAACAGTAATCCTAAACATAAAACACCTGCGTCAAACTAATATAGTTTGACGCAGTGCCATCTGCTGTGGGAGCAGATGGCATTGCTTTTCACTTTATTAGAGACAGTCTACCTGCAATAGCTTACTATCTAACGGTAATCATTAATACATCTCTAGTTACTGGTAATTTCCCATCGCTTTGGAAACATGGCATAATAACACCAGTTTTCAAATCCGGAAACACAGTCGAAGTCAATAACTATCACTCTATTACCATATTGCCTATACTGTCTAAAGTTCTCGAAAAAATCGTAGCTGACCAATTGGCATTATTTCTGGAGACAAATGACCTACTATCCAAAGCACAGCATGGTTTCAGAAGTAAGTTGTCTACTGAAACAGCATTATTGCAAATCACAAATAAAATTTATGAGAACATAGACAACAATCAAATAAACTTGCTAACACTATGCGATTTATCCAAGGCTTTTGACAGTGTCAACCACGAAATCCTCTTTAATAAATTAATATATCACAACATCGATACATACTGGTTCAGAAGTTATCTAAGTAACAGAAACCAATCAGTCAAAATTTACGAGGAAATATCTTCAAAACAGATAGTATCTTTCGGTGTTCCGCAAGGATCTATATTAGGCCCAATTCTATTTACTATATTCGTAAATAATTTAACACCCATAGTCCAAAATTGCTTTCTTGTTCAATACGCCGATGATTCACAATTTCTCTACAGTGATTCAGTTAACAACTTAGATAAACTAATAAAAAAGACCCAGGAGACATTGACACTAATAAAAGGGTACTTTGACACAAATGGCCTCAAATGGCCAGATAAAACACCAAGTATCTTCATAGGTAGTCGCCAAAATATCGCCAAAATTCCAGTAAACACCACCAAAAAAATTGAAGACAGCTACATAAGACCGAGCACTTCAGTAAAAAACCTAGGCGTACACATTGACAGATTCATGACATTTGAGAACCACGTCGACAACATCCAAAGGAAAGTAATGGGCACACTAATTTACCTAAGCCACATAAAAACAAAAAAACAAGATCCCTGCTGAAACTAAGATATCCGCAATACAAACACTAGTTCTCAGTATAATTAATTATTGTTCTAACATCTGGGGCACAACAAACAAAAGTCACATTCAGAAAATCCAGAAATTACAGAACTTTGCTGCGAGAGTAGCTCTTGGTAACGTTAATAAGTATGGCCACATTACCCCACACATAAACAAA
>NC_061823.1:22480495-22502995 GCF_019202785.1 Penaeus chinensis | reverse complement strand
AAATATCGCTTCTTCACGTTTCCTACTTAATAGAAACATGCTTTTGTTAGCTGTTATTGACAAAGTTTTAAATACAGCCATAGTCTTGACTGCCTATTTCATTCCTGCTTGTAGTTCTCAGTGTCACCCATTTTTTCATATCAACAAAAATATAGAAAGAAAAAATCTAAATCAGGCGGATCAATGTCCCTCACGTACAGACACTTCCATGAAATTGACGGCAATACAAGTGGGACGTTGGACCCATGTTCGACACTGCCAGCACGAGCGAGGACGGAGGACATATTCACTGAAAATTCAGCTTTTCTAAACCCACGATGAATCATTTCCACGCGCAAATGTCAAGGACAAAGGAGGGAGAGCGAGCGAGCGAGCGAGAGAGAGAGAGAGAGAGAGAGAGAGAGAGAGAGAGAGAGAGAGAGAGAGAGAGAGAGAGAGAGAGAGAGAGAGAGAGAGAGGGGGGGGGGGAGGGAGAGGTTTAGTTTGATTCCATTTGTTACTATGAATATTTTTGCTGTGACATACTGTTTCTTTTTGCTTCTAAGTTATCCCCTGTGTGCAAGGAATGGCCGGGGTTACCATCCACTTGCGGCGAGGGATTCGAACGCAGAGAGAGAGAGAGAGAGAGAGAGAGAGAGAGAGAGAGAGAGAGAGAGAGAGAGAGAGAGAGAGAGAGAGAGAGAGAGAGAGAGAGAGAGAGAGAGTGAGTGAGTGAGAGTGAGTGAGTGAGAGTGAGTGAGTGAGTGAGTGTACGTGCGTGTGTGCGTGTGTGTAAGTGTGTTTATATATATATATGTGTGTGTGTGTGTGTGTGTGTGTGTGTGTGTGTGTGTGTGTGTGTGTGTGTGTGTGTGTGTGTGTGTGTGTGTGTGTGTGTGTGTGTGTGTGTGTGTGCATATGTATATATACTTATATACATACATTCATATAGCAGAAAACGATGTCATGGCCCCAGCGCTTCATCAAAGGTGATTTCAAATTTATTAATCATGCTTTTTTCCAGTGAATATGCATTTCTATTTGTAACTAGCACATTAGATTATTTCCCCTCAGAAAAACAAACAAACACATATCTGCATACAATTGAATGTATTTTTGAATAAGAAATGAAGTGATGAGCGCAGATGATCGATGGAGACAAACTAATGGAACTGTTGCCACATGTTCATTTATTATTTGATGTATTCCGTGACTGCATTAGTATAATAACAGATTAAACCTTATATACGTCATTTTGATTAATAAAAAAGTATCTTTATATGGGGCCCAACGTCTGCGTAAGACAAGCTGGTTGAGAATACGCTCAGTATAGTCTGGCTTAGACACTTTTGATATAGCAGAATTGTTTGAGAACGTTCGTGTATGCAGTTCGAGAAGCTTGTATGCTTCATTCCTACAGAAATTATGGGAAGCCATCAAAATCAACAGCCGTAAAATGTAAACCAAAGGTGTCCAACTCCAACAAGAATGCCCCTGTTCACTATTTCAAATTGTCCAGATGGAAGCGCGGTCCTGCGGCAATGAGGCTTACTCATCTGCAGTTCCCACTGTTCTCAAGATATTGGAATCCGTTCATTATATATATATATATATATATATATATATATATATATATATATATATATATATATATGAACTGGTCCTGAGGAGTATGAAGTCACCTCTCAGCCACTATTGCTCTCAGGATAGGATATATAGAATTGAGAGAGAGAGATTTACATGAATTTTATATATATTTTATATATTTTATATATATACACACACACACACACGCATGTGTGTGTGTGTGTGTGTGTGTGTGTATGTGTGTGTTTGTGTGTGTATGTGTGTGTATGTACGTATGCACACACGGACGCACGCACGCACGCACGCACGCACGCACGCACACACACACACACACACACACACACACACACACACACACACACACACACACACACACACACACACATATATATTTATTTATCTATGTTTGTCTATCTACTTATCAATCCGTCAATTAATCAATATATCTATATATCTGCATGTGTGTATGTGTATGGATTGAGGGAAATATAAAAAAACGTACTTTATTATAAATTAATACCGACCTTAATCTGTTCAAGGGAGTTCACTTTCCAGTATATTTGTTCCCCGTGTACTACTTCGGCTTGCTTTTCTTTGTTTACCTTCATTTGCTTATTTTGCAATTTCTTGTAGAAGAGCTTCAAATTTCATGAACTTGGTAGAATATTATGCTGAGATTTTGACATTTAGAAAAAAAAATATGTGTATAAAAAATACAGCAGAACATCTAAAAGGCACATAGAAGGGAAGAATAAACAGAAGTAGCGTAGCAGGTTGTTACATCTACCACTTGGACTGGTCTACACCTCTTTATGGAGTGACTGTTGTGGGGTGAGTGCCCACAGGTATGGCTGGATGCTGAAGCTGAAGTGGAGATTATAGGGGTAGCCGGTAAGCTCCCCAGTCGGCTAAGCACTGGGCAGTCCTTGTGTTGCTGCTGCTGTTTGTCGTGTTCGTCTGGATCTCGGTTCATGATGTAAGCATACGGCATAATCTCTGTACCAGCACGGCGGCTGTTGTGGGCGGTCCCTGTCTCAGAAATTGTGTGCTCACAACTCTGTAAGTAGTGTACCAGGGTGGCGTTCGGCTCTCTACAATGCATGCAACACTTGTCTTCATGGTTTATTGTCTCTATGAACTGCCATTCACAGTGGTAATTTAGTCAGGCTTCGGTACCTCTGTTGATTACTTCAGAGAGTGCCAGTGGCTCATGGACTTTGGCATCTGAGTACCATTTGACCGAGGGGGAGGATCCTGTTCTCTCTGTGAAGCTGCAGGAGGAAGGCATGAGCTGCCGCAGTATACTTCTCCTTTAAGATTTTTCAGCTCGGTTAGGTTAGGCTCGGATAGTCAGCAAGCTCGTTCCCTCTGATGCCAATGTGGCTGGGACCCAATTAATGGTTATTTTGCTACCCTTAGCGCAAAAAAATATCTGTGCTATGGTAAGCATAGTCAGGGGGTAGATGTTGTCTTTGGGTGAGCTGTTGTAAGGCTTTCTATCGAGGGGAAGCCCGAAATATCATCCCCCAAGCGGAGGATGGCGGCTTAGGGCCGAAAGGAGAGAGGGGGCCCGTTCACTTCCCCTGTGTGGAGACTATGTCCCATGCCCCAGGTACAAATCCCTTAGAAAATGGGTCTGGCTATGTTGTTCTTGACATCAATAAAAGAGTAATACAAAGCACCACAGTTAATAAAAGTATAAATACGATAAAAAACCTTTCTGAAGGAACGGATACATAAAATTACTTGAACTTAAAAAATGAATGGGGTATCTCTGGCTGGTGCTGGCCAATAAAACTTAGCAAAACCTGTGTTAGCTTAAATGCCCACATCCAGCACTGTCCTAACTGGCATGTAAAAATGGCTCAAACACAACCTTGTTCTTGCTGCTCCAGCGACGCCGCAGTAAAGGGTAATCCAGGGGTACACTCAAACACCGAGTCCAGAGACAACTTCCTTTAGATTTATTTCGCAGGTGTATTTATACAGGTTTGTTGCCACAGTGACGTGGCCTGTTATTTGAACAGGATAAAAAGTAAATCATTAAAAATACATTTTAAACACTGAAATATTAACAATAGACACTAATAATACAAAAAAGCAATCAGGTGAAAAAAACTACAAAAAAAAGGAACATTGAAAGATTAACGTAATGTTAAAAACACAGCAAGTAAGAAAAATAAAACTATACTCTTGATTATCAAAATAAAAGTCATAACACGGTAAAAGTCATTCGTAAAATATTCCCTATCCCGAGTATCTTCTGTGAGCCCCCATTAATAAGTAAAAAGAACAATTAAGGGGGTGACGTGGCAAGTTTTACATATATAAAAAAAAAAAATCTAAAGTCATAAAACAGTTACCCAAGACTAATAAAAATTATTAATTATAAAACCAGGGATTTAAGCAAGTTTTAAAATGATAAAAACAAAATAACGTAAAATGAAAATAGTAGGGAAAAAGGGGAGGGGTTTGGTACTAAAACAAATGATAAAAGCGTCGAAATCATTAAGAATTAAAATTAGTTTATAAGAGAATGAGCAAGATATTAAGATCCCCATCTACCCTTAAAAGACCGAATAATATAAAATAACACGGTAAAACACGTAAAATAAGTCACCTCACTAATTCGAAGCATTGGGGCACAAAAAGGAAATCTCGGGAAATTACAGATATAAGTTTTATTTATACACTTCATTAAATACAAAGTCTAGCAGTATCAGTGTATCCGTGTTGTGTGTGAAGGAATCATCTCCAGCGTGCTTGAGCGCCACCCGCTGGATTACCCAAGTTCGGGATTCAGGATTCGGGGTTCGGGGTTCGGGATTCAGGGTTCGGGATTCAGGGTTCAGATATCCAGGGTGTCAAGGGGATAGGTAGGGTACTAGGGTAGGGGGTAGAGGGTAGGTGTGAGGACGAAAGCTTAAGAAAAAGGACTAAAATGAGAGAAATTAAAGGACCGAGAGATGGAAATGAAAGAAATGAGGAAATGAAAGAAATTAGTAAGATCAACGGGGGAATAGAAAGAGTAGAAAGCGAGGAGACTAGTATGGGGGATAGAAAGATACAGAAGAACGTAGATCAAAGTAGAAGAGAAGAGAAATGAACGAAAGGAGTGAAAGAGGAATTGGAGAAAACGAGAGTAAAGGATAAGATAGCATAACGAAGGAACGGGGAAGGAGAAAAGATCAGTATGATGGAAAGTAAGGAGGGACGCAAGATTAGGAAAGGGAACGAGGAAATGAACGAAGAAGAAGTGAGAGCAAGAGAATGAAAGTATTTAGGAGAGACGAAGGATAGCAAGTAGAGTAAATAAGGTATGGGTGTCAGGATACGTGGAGAAAAGGGGGGAGAGAGGAGAGAGGAGAGGAGAGGAGAGGAGAGGAGAGAGAGAGAGAGAGAGAGAAGGGGGAGGAAAAGGTTTGAGAAGAGGGTAAAGGGGGAGACTAAAGCAAAAGGGAGGTAGGGGAGACTAAGGGAGATTAAGGGAAACAAGGGTGAGGAGGATAAGGGGGGGGGGGGGAGTTACGGTCCAGGATGGTGGGGGGAAGAAGGGTCGGAGACCTCACAACCCTCCAATGCCATGGGGTCGGAGCGTCAGCGGAGACAACCTGGAAGCAGAAGAAAAGGAAGGCCTGAGCCCGATTACATGCCTTTAAAGCTAAGGTGTATGTGGAGCTGGACGTGGGTTACACAAGCTGCCAAACCATACAACCACAAGGTAACAAATATGAGCACAGGAAAATTTAATATAGTCAAATATATCAATATATCACACATCGCAATATAAACAGTTATAACACAAATACAGTACAAATTCAAAACAAATACAACACTACAATGTCACTAGCACTAGCTGCTTAAACTTGTGGCATTAGTAAAGTAATACTTCCAAGTTCAGTTTGATTTCTGGCTTTAGGATAAACTTCACATTTCTAAGGGGTACTGCATCTCTAATACTATTTAGGCACTCATCGACAATTACTCATTAAACGACACACTATTCACTATCACCGTCATGTTCTGAAACAGGGCCACGCGATCGCAACCAATATCCTTGTTTAGGACGCGCTCCTGTCGTGGAGCTACACTGCTGAGAGTCAGCAGATGTACAACTAGGCGTATTACAGACAGTTTCGCCATCTGCAACTTCTGCAAGCCCAGGAACGGCTACATCAGGGTAATCTTGTACATTAGTCAGTCTCACATCATCAGTTCTGTTTACACGAGTGTCCCCACCATCACAGGGGTGGATATTCACTCCATTTTCAAGGTCGGGAACTTCCAGGGGAAAGTCGTGATCAGACTCGTCTAGTTCATCCTCGGACTCGTAAGACAATTCATTTGAAGTTCTAAATGGTTTTATATGATTTAAATGAGCTTTAATTTGGACATCTGTGTGTATGTCCCTAATCTCAAAAGAGACTGGCCCAAGTCGAGCTACGACCCTCGCAGGGCCTCTCCACCTGCCAGAGAGAGGGGCAGTTGCACCCGTATTCTTCCGAAGTTCATAGTACCAAACGAGTGCACCAATGTCTGGTTGAAAACCTTCCTTTTTACCCCGATTGTAATATCTACCGTAAGTAGCCCTGGATTGGTTAGAGGCTGCGACGGCAGCGTTGCGTGCCTCATCGAGTCGCTCTTTTAAGTTGAGATTCTCTGCAAATACTGCCTCATTGGTCAGGCCAACAGGGAAATTAGCATGTCGACCTGTGAGCAAGTAGAGTGGTTGCTCATGAGTACTTCTATGAATGGCCGTATTAATCTGAAGTCTTAATTCTGGTATGAATTGGTGCCATATTCTGGGCCGCATACTTACAAGGGCAGTGAGGGCAGACTTTACAACTCTATTAGTCCTCTCGATCAAACCGTTCGCCTGGGGGTGGTACCGAATAGTGAAATGATGGCTAGCGTGCATCATTCTAACGAGTTCCCTAAATAGGCCACTAGTGAACTGTACTCCATTGTCTGTCTGGATAACACGAGGTGGACCAAATAAGGTCACCCAGTGATCCACAAAAGCCCGGTGGACAGATGCTGAAGTAACTTTTCTTAATGGTACAATCTGTAGCCACCGTGAATGTTGATCCAGAATAGACAGACCATACCGCACTGGTATGGTAGGGCCAAAGTCCATAATGTCCATGGACACACGCTCGAGTGGATATTGGGCAAGTGGAGCGTTGGCCATGGGAACCCTTTGGGGGTTACCTCGGGTCTGCTGGCATACTGGGCAGTTTGCAACATACTCCTTACAATCCCTAAGCATGTTGGCCCAGTAAAACATGGCCTTGGCATTCTCATAGGTCCTTTGAACACCCGGATGGGAAGCCAACGGTGGTAGATGAGCAACTTTCAGGGCCGAGTTCTTTAAGGAGTCAGGAACTACTAACTGGTAGCTAATTCTGTCAGGAAGATGCTTTAATCTGTGTATGACACCGTCTTTAACCTCAAATTCGTCTAAAGGGAGAGGCCACTTTTTCTTTGGTACAGTCCCCTCAAGTAGGTACCGCCTGAGATCGGCAAGCTGGGGATCTTGCAGCTGCTTTTGGGCAATATACTCCGGGGATAGCTCTGTAATAGCTAATGCAGCTAAGTGCACTGGGGATGCTTCATCTGGAAGCACTTTAGCCTGGGCTATTTGCCTTGACAGTAGGTCTGGAACATGGTTAGTGGGGCCCTCTTTGTACTTAATTTTGAAGCTATAAAATGAGAGATCATGGGCATAACGGGTCATTCTGGGAGATTTAGTTCTCTTACTAAACACATAAATCAGGGGTCTATGGTCTGTGTAAATTGTAAAAGGTCTTCCATAGAGATAAGAATCAAAGACCCGTACACCCTCTACAACACTCAAAGCCTCAAGATCAATAGCAGGGTATCTGGTTTCAGCAGGCCTAAGTTTCCTGCTATAGTAAGCAATGGCATGTGGATGGCCATCTTCATCCCTCTGCATGAGGCAAGAGCCAATGGCGAGTGCCGACGCATCAGTATGGAGTTCAAAGTCTTGGCTGAAATCAGGTTGGCGAAGGACCGGCGACGAAACCAGTCGTCTCTTCAACTCGTCAAAAGCATTTTGCTGTTCTGAGCCCAAAAACCACTTTTGATTTTTCTTAAGCAGGAGATGCAATGGTGACGAAATATTTGCATAGCTAGGGATGTGCTTACGGAAAAATCCTGTACAGCCTAGAAACCTACGAACTTCTTTGATGTTACGAGGAGGTTTCATTTTAGAAATGGCCGTCACCTTTTCTTGATTAGGCAGCACACCTTCGGGAGTGATCGTAAACCCAAGAAAGTTTATTGTGGTGGCTGCAAAGGTACATTTCTCTAGATTTAATTTAAGCCCCGCTGCTGAAAGTAGAGTTAAGGTCTCCTGCAAATCTTTTAGGTGTTCAGAGAATCCCCTGCTATAGATCACAACATCATCTAAGTAGCAGAGAGTATGCTTGCCTAAGACCGAGGCCAACAGCACATTCATGGTCCGCTGAAATGTGGTCGGCGCAGTGGACAAACCAAACGGGAGGCGACAGAACTGGAACAATCTGTAACCGTCTGAGAACGCTGTTTTTGGACGGTCTGTGGTCTCCACCTCTACCGCCCAGTAAGCTGCTCTAGCATCAAGGGTAGTGAAAGTGTCCATGGGCCCTAGTTCATCAATTAATGCGTCTATCCGAGGAAGAGGATAAGTGTCCTTAACTGTCACTGCATTAAGGGCACGGTAGTCTACACAAAAGCGCAAGCTGCCGTCCTTTTTCTTTACCAGGACGACCGGGCTAAGCCAGGGGCTAGTGGATGGCTCTATCACACCCGCTCGTAACATTGAGTCGCACTGCTGACGGATGGTCTGCTTTGTAGCATAAGGGAGTCTCCACTGCCTGATGCATGTGGGTTTGGCATCACCAGTATCAATCTGGTGACGAATCCCAGGGACGAGACCAATGGTTTCCTCCCCACCATCAAATAACTCTTTATGTTGGCCAAGTAACCGCAAGATTTCATGCTTTTGCTCACTAGTCAAATAGTCAAAGTATAGAGCTTCAAAAGCATCTATGTTCAGAATACCTTGCTTTTCTGCTGCCTCACAAGTAGCTATGGCTATTGAGGGGGATAACACTGCACCTTCAATATCTAGGTCGCCCTCCTCACTAATGTCTTCTAACGTCGAGAAATCCGAATAGTCCCACTTCAAATCAAAGTCATATTCGAAATCTGTTGAGGAATCTTCGACAGGATGTCTATCAACCCTGGCACTAATCCCTTTACATGACTGTTCATTATGACTCAAGGCTCCCACGTGATCGGAAAAATCGTCTATCAGGTGTGGATACTGCTTAGAGGAGCTACTAATACCCTTTTCATGTTTCAGGTACCTAATGTCATTGCTGTGGGCAGTGGTAAATGCTCCTTCGAATTTTAAAGGGACCTGTGCCTCGCCGCTGCAGGCACTAACTGTCTTTTCAGATTCTTCGTCGCCGCTGCGGGCACTAACCGTCTGCTTTTCAGATTCTTCGTCGCCGCTGCGGGCACCAACCGTCTTCTTTTCAGATTCTTCGTCGCCGCTGCGGGCACTAACCGTCTTTCCAGATTCTTCGTCGCCGCTGCGGGCACCAACCGTCTTCTTTTCAGATTCTTCGTCGCCGCTGCGGGCACTAACCGTCTTCTTTTCAGATTCTTCGTCGCCGCTGCGGGCACCAACCGTCTTCTTTTCAGATGCTTCGTCGCCGCTGCGGGCATTAACCGTCTCCCTTTCGGATTCTACAGACTCCATGTTGCCACTGTAGATTGTGCTGACCTGGGCCACCGTACCAAGTCTCGTTCCGCAGCTTATCTTCACAGGCCGTGATGAAGGGTTTATGGCCCAGATACTGCAGCGCCTTTTTGCAAGGGTCACCACTGAATAGGGCACCGTTAAGGAATTGGAGACTGTTGGGGTTAATAGGACATCCCCTTCTTTAGGGCCTAAACGCGATACGCTTCCCTCAAGGAACATACCGGAGTGCGAGGGAATGACTGTCTTCCTTGTAAGATGCACAGTTGCCTCATTCTCAGTTTCTGAGAGCACTGTTTGGGTTGATGCATCTGTCACACTCTTAAGGGAAGCTAACTGGAAAGATCTTGTGCTGGTATATATAACAGAGAAGCGATGGCCCTCCAAAATCAATGTGCCTGTTGAAGAAGAGGAAACCGACTGCAGTGTAAAATTGACCTTCCTTAAAAAGTCTATTCCAAGTAGAAGGTCTCCTGGGAAGTCTAAATTGGCTATTGTGGTCCTATGATAATGGACCAGGCCTTCTCCAAGTCTAAGGAGACTTCTGATGTAGATTTAAAAGGTTCCCCAGAAATTCCTTGTAGGGTCTTCAAGGAGAACTGCTGTGGTAAAATGCTATCAGGATCAATCTCTTTCAGGGTACTGGGTTTAATAAGTGTAATTTGGGACCCAGTGTCGATAAAACATAGGACAGTCTTGCCACTAACATTGAGTGCCACGAGAGGTCGCTCGTCCATCTTGTGCACTCTCAACTCCAGAATACTCGGAGTTTCCACTGTCTGGGTAGCGCATGACAGGCTGGCTCCTTTCAAATCTGCCAATGGGACTCCGAGCTCTGTCTCCCTGGCGCCGAGGAAAGGGGCATTCTCGGGCCATGTGGCCATTCTGTCCACATCTATAGCAAGTATAGGGCCCTGATCTTGGGGGTGATCTAGGAAGGGCTAAAGCCCTGCACTCATGACTACTGTGCATGGCACTTTGGTGGAAGTCACACCACACATTCGAGCGAGGTCGTCTCGGTGGAGATACTGGCAAGGGCACTGACTGGGGATTTACAGCCACAGGGTGCAGGCTATACGATTCCCTGGTTCTGTATGGGCGATCTGTAAAAGGTCCTCTAGCACGATAGTCATCTGGGAGAGAGTTTGGCGACTGGTGTTGGGTAGCGGAGTGGCCGTGTCTTATGCCATTCCTCGAATTCCAAACCCTCTGTGCCGTTTCTGCTAACTGCTGGGATGTGCAGTCATCCTTCAAGGCAAGAAAATCTCGCAGCCAGTCCGGCACTCCAGACAAGAAGACCCTTCGTAATAATTCATTCGGGTCGCCAATAGCCTCCCTATGGTCTCGAAAGCCTTGATGTACAGAGGCCTCTATTTGTAAGTAAAAGTCCATTGGGGCCTGTGCATCACTCATGGCGTGGTCATATAAAACTTTATAGAAATCGGCAGCTGAGTATGTCCCCCTGAATTTACGCCTCAGCTCCCGTTTAAAAGTGTCCCAGTCTCTTATTATGTCGAAGCTTGCCGAGTTTATGATAGTCTCGGCCCTACCGCGACAGTTAGCCCTAGCTGCCCGAATGAATGCTTCACCTGTGGGAGGGCGGACAAGATTTTCGATCGATCTTATCCAGGATTCTATTTCCTGGTTCCTTTTTAGAGGGTCACAGGCTGAAACCTCCCCTTTGAAGTGAGGGACATTATCTCTGCTACTGATCACATATGATACTGGGTGGTTAGTCTCGAGAGACGTAGGGCCTCTTGGCAGGAAGTCAGGGATGGGCCCTTGGGGAGTTTCTGTAGCAGGAGCCCTTGTGTAAGGAGTGGGTCGCTCAGAAAGAGTGGGAGCAGATATAGAGTTGGGTACCCTAGCTGGCTCTGGGAAAGCATTTGGGAGGTGTTCACGTGTGGGGTGTTCACGTGAATCATGGCCCAGATCAGGGTAACTTTGACTAGAAGCTACACCCCTAGAGTTCAGTTGGAATGCTCTCTTTTCCCTCTCTAGTTCCTTCTCTTTCTGGCCAAGTCTCCTCTCCCACTCCAAGAGAACCTCTCTTGTGAGTCCTTCTGCTAACGGAGTCATTGGAGGCCTCTCTGCCACTTCAGGTGCCGTGGTAGCAACCTGTGGTGTCGTCCTTTCAATAGGACTCGAAGTCCTTTGGGGAACATCCCGAGGAGCCTCATGCACGCTGGTTTGTGCTGCAGCATCCTCCGATCCCTGGCCCAAATGCAGCCTCTCTTCCAGCCTGTCAAGCCTGTGACTATTCGTCCGAGCCTGCTCATCCGTTTTCCTTGCTAGCTCGTCTATCCTAGCTAGTAGTTTGCTCTCATTTTGGGCCATCAGAGCTGCCATTCGTTGATAAAACTCTTCTATCATGGCCATCTCACCCTCCATTGCAGCAACCGACTCGCGAACTAAACTATCCGATCCCTGTACTATCAGGGGAAGGCTGTCAGTGGATTGACTCCTTGTAGTGGGTCGGCTAGTTAAGTCGCTTCCCTGCTGCTTTCCTCTCGTAGGCATGTTAAAGCCACAGCCGTTAATCCCTACTTAACGAGGCACTCGCAAGTTCACTTTTCAGAGTATATTTAAAAAATAACCGGCTCACTTCACCAAAATCACTAATGCAGCACTAAATGAGATGCAGTACTTCAAAACACTATTCAAAATCTAAGCCACGGACAATTGGTTCAATGTAATCACTGAAGCAGCTTAACAGTTCACTATTTGACTTGTATAAATCCGATATGGACCACCTAATTGAGAGCTTTCGTTTACAACAAAAACACCTGACAAACTTCACAATACCAGTACAGCAAAAAGTTTATACTCGCACAACATAGCATACACAATGCAGAATTTACAACCTGACGTACAATCTCCACAATCAAGAATCAAGTGAAAATAAGCAAAGGCAAAGAGGGAAGCACAGAGCGAGGGCGAGGGCGAGGGCAAAGGCAAAGGCAAAGAGGGAAGCACAGAGCGAGGGCGAGGGCAAAGGCAAAGGCAAAGAGGGAAGCACAGAGCGAGGGCGAGGGCAAAGGCAAAGGCAAACAGGGAAGCACAGAGCGAGGGCGAGGGCAAAGGCAAAGGCAAAGAGGGAAGCACAGAGCGAGAGGGCGAGGGCGAGGGCGAGGGCGAGGGCAAAGGCAAAGAGGGAAGCACAGAGAGAGAGGGCGAGGGCGAGGGCAAAGGCAAAGGCAAAGAGGGAAGCACAGAGAGAGGGCGAGGGCGAGGGCGAGGGCAAAGGCAAAGGCAAAGGCAAAGAGGGAAGCACAGAGAGAGAGCGAGGGCGAGGGCAAAGGCAAAGAGGGAAGCACAGAGAGAGAGAGAGAGGGCGAGGGCGAGGGCAAAGGCAAAGGCAAAGAGGGAAGCACAGAGAGCGAGGGCGAGGGCAAAGGCAAAGGCAAAGGCAAAGAGGGAAGCACAGAGAGAGAGCGAGGGCGAGGGCAAAGGCAAAGAGGGAAGCACAGAGAGAGAGCGAGGGCAAAGGCAAAGAGGGAAGCAAAGAGAGAGAGAGCGAGGGCGAGGGCAAAGGCAAAGAGGGAAGCACAGAGAGAGAGAGCGAGGGCAAAGGCAAAGAGGGAAGCACAGAGAGCGAGGGCGAGGGCAAAGGCAAAGGCAAAGAGGAAAGCACAGAGCGAGGGCGAGGGCAAAGGCAAAGGCAAAGAGGGAAGCACAGAGAGCGAGGGCGAGGGCAAAGGTAAAGGCAAAGAGGGAAGCAAAGGCAAAGAAAGGCGGAAGACTAGGAGTGAGTAAAGGAATGAAGCAGATAATCCAGGCACAGATACAGTAATATCACGATTAAAAGCAGTCAACTTCACTTCAACAATCAGTGATTGTGTGGTACATCATGTTCGAACTGGATACATGTTACTTTCATAGGACAAGAGATCTTTTAAAACAGGATGTGGAGGAGTAGAAAAAAGGTTCCCTATTCCTATCAGAGCCACAGGTGCAAAGTCTAACTGAGCATCAGGCACATGCCCTGCTCAACCTTCCCTGTACTATACATAAATGTGGTTCTCCAATACTACAACTTTTAACTAGCCTAACTGAAAAAAAAAAACTAGTTGCTGGATATATCAAGAACACGAGCAAGAGAGCTCATACACTGCCAAATCCCACACGCCGCCACCAGATTTTTATGGGCGCCCTGTAAGGCTTTCTATCGAGGGGAAGCCCGAAATATCATCCCCCAAGCGGAGGATGGCGGCTTAGGGCCGAAAGGAGAGAGGGGGCCCGTTCACTTCCCCTGTGTGGAGACTATGTCCCATGCCCCAGGTACACATCCCTTAGAAAATGGGTATGGCTATGTTATTCTTGACATCAATAAAAGAGTAATACAAAGCACCACAGTTAATAAAAGTATAAATACGATAAAAAACCTTTCTGAAGGAACGGATACATAAAATTACTTGAACTTAAAAAATGAATGGGGTATCTCTGGCTGGTGCTGGCCAATAAAACTTAGCAAAACCTGTGTTAGCTTAAATGCCCACATCCAGCACTGTCCTAACTGGCATGTAAAAATGGCTCAAACACAACCTTGTTCTTGCTGCTCCAGCGACGCCGCAGTAAAGGGTAATCCAGGGGTACACTCAAACACCGAGTCCAGAGACAACTTCCTTTAGATTTATTTCGCAGGTGTATTTATACAGGTTTGTTGCCACAGTGACGTGGCCTGTTATTTGAACAGGATAAAAAGTAAATCATTAAAAATACATTTTAAACACTGAAATATTAACAATAGACACTAATAAAACAAAAAAGCAATCAGGTGAAAAATCCTACTAAAAAAAGGAACATTGAAAGATTAACGTAATGTTAAAAACACAGCAAGCAAGAAAAATAAAACTATACTCTTGATTATCAAAATAAAAGTCATAACACGGTAAAAGTCATTCGTAAAATATTCCCTATCCCGAGTATCTTCTGTGAGCCCCCATTAATAAGTAAAAAGAACAATTAAGGGGGTGACGTGGCAAGTTTTACATATATAAAAAAAAAAGAATCTAAAGTCATAAAACAGTTACCCAAGACTAATAAAAATTATTAATTATAAAACCAGGGATGTAAGCAAGTTTTAAAATGATAAAAACAAAATAACGTAAAATGAAAATAGTAGGGAAAAAGGGGAGGGGTTTGGTACTAAAACAAATGATAAAAGCGTCGAAATCATTAAGAATTAAAATTAGTTTATAAGAGAATGAGCAAGATATTAAGATCCCCATCTACCCTTAAAAGACCGAATAATATAAAATAACACGGTAAAACACGTAAAATAAGTCACCTCACTAATTCGAAGCATTGGGGCTCAAAAAGGAAATCTCGGGAAATTACAGATATAAGTTTTATTTATACACTTCATTAAATACAAAGTCTAGCAGTATCAGTGTATCCGTGTTGTGTGTGAAGGAATCATCTCCAGCGTGCTTGAGCGCCACCCGCTGGATTACCCAAGTTCGGGATTCAGGATTCAGGATTCGGGGTTCGGGGTTCGGGATTCAGGGTTCGGGATTCAGGGTTCAGATATCCAGGGTGTCAAGGGGATAGGTAGGGTACTAGGGTAGGGGGTAGAGGGTAGGTGTGAGGACGAAAGCTTAAGGAAAAGGACTAAAATGAGAGAAATTAAAGGACCGAGAGATGGAAATGAAAGAAATGAGGAAATGAAAGAAATTAGTAAGATCAACGGGGGAATAGAAAGAGTAGAAAGCGAGGAGACTAGTATGGGGGATAGAAAGATACAGAAGAACGTAGATCAAAGTAGAAGAGAAGAGAAATGAACGAAAGGAGTGAAAGAGGAATTGGAGAAAACGAGAGTAAAGGATAAGATAGCATAACGAAGGAACGGGGAAGGAGAAAAGATCAGTATGATGGAAAGTAAGGAGGGACGCAAGATTAGTAAAGGGAACGAGGAAATGAACGAGGAAGAAGTGAGAGCAAGAGAATGAAAGTATTTAGGAGAGACGAAGGATAGCAAGAAGAGTAAATAAGGTATGGGTGTCAGGATACGTGGAGAAAAGGGGGGAGAGAGGAGAGAGGAGAGGAGAGGAGAGGAGAGGAGAGAGAGAGAGAGAGAGAGAGAAGGGGGAGGAAAAGGTTTGAGAAGAGGGTAAAGGGGGAGACTAAAGCAAAAGGGAGGTAGGGGAGACTAAGGGAGATTAAGGGAAACAAGGGTGAGGAGGATAAGGGGGGGGGGGGGGGGAGTTACGGTCCAGGATGGTGGGGGGAAGAAGGGTCGGAGACCTCACACTGTGTTGAAGACAGTCACTGGCTGTCCTGGTATGACCACATGTCCTTCCCTCAGGGACGCTAGTCTGTAGGGAGGAGGCATTGTCTGTTACCCTCATGGATTTTGTGGCATCCCCATGCTGCAAAGCCAGCGCAGCGCCTGCAGTGTGACTCAAGGGATCAACTGATCCATCGGTGAAGTATGTTCTAACACCCGAAGGAGTGATGGCTGCAATAGCCCGCACGGCTTCTGCCTTTAGACTAGGCATTGGGTACTGATTCTTTCTCCATGACAGGCTCATATCAGAGAACTCTATCAAGGTTTGTGGGTCTTTGATGAAATCAGGATGGGGGGAGTCCATGCCCTTGGCAAGCAGCTGTTCTTTGAGCTGATAGCGTATCGACACCCTGGCTGTGTGAGACAGCCAGGAGTTGTTTGCAAAGAGCTCGTGGTCCTGTCTTAGGCTTGTGTTCCTGGGAACCTTTGAAAGGAATTGTGCTGCCTTTAGATCAATTTGTGAGTCCAGAGGGAGAAGGTTTGCCTCCATCAGGAGGTTGAGGACCTTCTTCCACCCTGGGGGACCCAGAATGTTCCTGGCAACTTCATTTTGAACTGTCTCCAATTTGTCTCTAATGGGCTGGATGGCAGGCACATAGAATGCTCTTAGTACTTTGTGTCTAGCTTCTGTGTCTCCCAGTCATTGCTCTTATGACAGATAGTATTGTTTTGGTTTGGTCAACCAGGTACTGGACTTCCTTATGGAAGGAGAGGATCCAATACCTTCCAAGGTATCGGAAGTCCTGGGCCCACTCCAAATCCATTCCCTGGATTTTCAGACTTTTGTCTTGAACATTGTGTCTTCAGATACAAGGTCCAGACAATGCTGGGCTTTACTTAGGCAGTGAGGTCCAGTGGAGGGAATTTCAAGATCGTCTGCATAGATGATCTTGCACCCCACTAGGAGGTGTATGTTGTGGATACAAGACATTAGGGTGTTGAATAGGGCTGGACTGAGAACCCCACCCTGTGGCGTTCCATTTTCTAGTGGCATGTGGTATGATAGGTGACATTGGAATCTGACCTAAGCTGTTCTGTTCCTGAAATAGTCCCCAATCCATCTGGATCAGGGTCTCCTGAATGGCAAGAGGATTTGCTAATTCAAAATCCTTCTCCAGGTTTAGGAATACTACCACAGATGTGCCAGTGCTAATTGTGCTTAAGAGCGTGGCTGTGCTGTGTGCTGTGCCCCTTTTGAGCCCATGGAGGTGTTCATGCAGGGGTCTCATTTTCCACTGTCGGTTTAGTACCCTCCTCTCTGCCATCTTGAAGAGGAGAAGATAGGGCGATACTTCCCTTGCTCCTTTGGTTTTGGGATGGGAACTATGGTAGCCCTCTTCCCTCTTCCAGCTTTGGGGTAGAGTGAAAGTTTCCCAGGACTTGTTGATGAGTTGATCACCTGCCAGTCCTAGGTGGAAAATGATGGAGTACGAAATCCCATCAGAACCTGGGGCTTAGCAAGAAATGTTTTTCTTAGGTCCCTCAGAGAAAAGATAACATCTGATATGAGCAAGTCTGCCTGGTTGTAGGTATTCTTGGCTTGCCCTCAGTTTGGCTGGCAGACTGTTGATACTTGTTTTGGCAGAGAACTCATGTACCAGTCTGTTTGCCTCTGATTGAGGGTCGTGATGTGTGCACCTCGGGGCTGAGCAGCGGGTAGCTCGCCTGACCCGTTGCCATAGCTCTGTAAGGGTGGTTTAGTGGTCGAAGGACTCACACTATTCCAGCCACTTTTCCTGGCAGTTTCCTTGGCATCTCTGAAGAGGGCTAGGTTATAAGGGGTTCTTTGCCTTTGGAATTGTTTTTTGCACATGGTCACTCTGTGGTTGACCTCCTTAATCTCGTCATCAAAGTACCAGACGTCTTTGTGACTCCTGGACCAAGGCCGAGTTTTAAGTATGGTCTGTGAGGCTGCTTGATTTATGACATTGATATGGCTTCAAGCACTTGCACTCAACCACATTTTCTATTTGTGGTGGTTCATTGACAGAGGGCCAAGGCGTTCTGAAATGCCTGCCAGTTGGCCTTGTCTGTTTTCCATCTTGGATTTGATTGTGGCATTTGGACTGGGTCAGCAGCCATGAAGGTAGTTATAGTGCCATAGTGGTTACTTATGACACACCATCTGATTCTCTCTACCAGAGCCACAGTGACCAAGGTGAGGTCTAAGACCCCTCTGACATGCGTTGGCCCTTGGGTATTAAGAAGTGCAATCTCAGGGAATGTCTCAAGCATGTTGGCTGTGTGATAGCCAGCCACATCCGGTGCCCTGCAGAGAGCCAGGATGGGATGGCGTGCATTGAAGTCTCCCCCTATGACCACTCGGTCATGTGCAGCACTAGCACAGACCTGACTGATGTTTAAGCTCCTACAGAATGGCCTGTTGTACACATTGTACAGTTTGAGCGGACCCCGGCCAGGTGAATCTCAACAGCAAGAGATTCAACATCATCTCCACAGTGTGATGCATTGGTTATTGTGGAGCAAGGGATTGTTGCTCTGACTAGAGTGATCAAGCCTCTTTTGCCAGCTGTGCATGGCAGCATGAAGGCATGATACCCTGAGAAGCAAAGTCTCCACTGTTAATGTCTCCTGGTGCTTCCTGTTCCTTGATCGCACTATTGTGTGGAGGACGACATTCCTTGTATAGAAGCCATTGATGTTCCACTGTAGTATGCTTAGATTGTGTCATGTTACTTGGTGTTAGTTACATCTGAGACGTCATTACATTCGGATTGAGATGTGTTAGGTTGTTTATCAGGCTATCCCTGGGTCCACTGGGCGGTGGAGAGCCTTTCGTAGCTCTGACTTTTGTTAGTTTGTTTTTTTCTCACTTCAGGCTTTGTCTGTGTCTCTCTCTTTCTTTGCTGGCTTTACTTGGGTAAGGCCAGCATGTTCTGGCACTGGCTGCACAGATTCAGCCTAGTTTAGTTCTGCCTGTGAGGGCATGGACAGGGTTGGAGTGGGGAGGGGTCTTGTCCCAGGGTGAGGGTGAGTCTGGTTTGGCTCTGTCCAGCTTCCTTCCTTCAGGACTGCAACAGTCTGGGTCAATGCCGTCGTGGCGACCGTGACTGCCTTCTCTGCCTCCTCATTCGACCTCCCCAAAGCTGTTACTACAGCAGTCAATAGGAGAGTCATATCTTCCTCTCCCAAGAGGAAATTATCGTCTCTTGGGAAGGTTTTTGCAGTTCTCTTTGTACCTTTATTCAACCTCTTGTCGCCCGTGGGCAGCCTCTTTCCTGACAGAGCAAGCCAGGCTCCAGGCATGACGCCTTTTAGCACACTTTGGACATTTGGCTGTTGTGTCCTTTCTTTTTCTTTGTATGCCTTAAGGCACACCTCGGTGTTGTGTGTCTTGCTGCAGACTGGGGGTGACCGTATCTTTGACACTTGTAGGACCAAAATGTCTCAGACACATAAGCTCTTAAGTTAAAGGTGCCCCAGTTATCCAGATCAAGGATAGTGGTTGGGGTTCCTTTCAGGGTCGCCAGGACTCTCCTGGTTGGAGTCTTCCCTTTCGACATTCGGGAAGCCTCCAAGACCTATGGGTGTAGTGTGATTAGATCCACATCATACAAAACTGAGAAGCCAAGTAGCAAGTAGCTTGACTCTCCTATCATCGGGATTCAGTCGTGAGACACACTTTCCTCCCATCTTTAAGCTCCTTTGTGTCCTGCAGGAAATTCAGGGTAGCTTGGTCTTTGGGCAAAATGATCATGCTCTGGTCTCTGGCAACCCGGATTAACAACTGGATTTTTTTTCTACGTCTCCAATGCTCTGACCAGTTGGTAGGCATTGTCAAAGCCTTCAGGTTTAGAGGGAACCTTAAATTGTGGGAAACGCCTAGGGGGTCCAGACTTCCTCAGTGTCTGTCTCCGGCATTGGTCATTTCGGACCGTCCTTTCGGCTTTGGGCTTTGGTCATGGGAGCAGCAGCTGTTCCGACTGGTTCAGCTTGTGCTCCCATCTCGGACAGAGAGGACATCTAAGAGGAACTCAAAGACCTCCCTGGCTTGGCTGCAGGCCTGAAGAGGTCAGCACAAGAGTCCATCTGCTGGACAATTTGATGGACAGACATGTTTGTGGCTGATGGGTTCTCAGTCTTGTCCATCTTAGCAGCAGGTGTGAAAGAGTCATCCTGTGCCTTGGATTTTTTTTTGCCACCAGAAGCCATGTATGGCTTCAGAGTTACTGCCTTGGTCAGGGCCTTGCATGGTTCGTCAACAGTTATCTCTATCTGTGGTTTTTTTTTGGGGTTTTAGTCTCCATGTAGTGGACCGCTGTTCCATCCTCTCACCCCCCCCCCCCCACCCATAACAGCTACAGGGGTGGTGAGAGGATATATGCAACCAATAGCCATTGTAACGGTACTCACGGACCAGTGTGAGTGCCAACGGCGGCATGACTACTTAACCCTAGTTTGACCGGGCCAGGATAAGGCCATCCATCTTGCTGGAATAAGTGACCAAAGCAGAGGGAACTGGAAGCGGGAACTTTTCGAGAGAACTTTAGAGCGATAATGATAGATATGAGGATTATGTTTATGTCATTATTATTTGTATCTTTATTGCGATTATTATTACTACTATCGTTATTGTTATCATCACTATGTTCATTAGTTTTACTGAATTTCTTCTTATCATAATACCATTTAAAATAAATTCAATATTATTTTTATTATGGTTATAATAATTGTTTTTATTATTATCTTTCTTATTATTAGTATTATCAAGGCAGAAGTAAGACTAGCCCAAAACCTGCAAATCCGTGCATGTGTGTGTGTATTCATACATGAACAACAACTTGCTCTTCACATTCTTTCGCCTA
Source organism: Penaeus chinensis (assembly GCF_019202785.1). Taxonomy (NCBI): domain Eukaryota; kingdom Metazoa; phylum Arthropoda; class Malacostraca; order Decapoda; family Penaeidae; genus Penaeus; species Penaeus chinensis. The sequence continues at coordinate 22,482,543 of NC_061823.1, read as the reverse complement.
GGCATTGACTCTACCTACACGGGAGTGGGTAGAGACACGTGTGTGTGTGTGTGTGTGTTTGTGTTGTGATTACTACGACAGCATATCAAAGTAATAATCGCAAGAATGCGACAGAATATGTAATTTTCATTTATTTCCACATGGAAGATGTTTGTTTTTTATACTGTAACATAGATAAAAATGGAAAGCTGACGTGAATATCGCCTAAATTATTGGCATCCACAAATCACACAAATGGTCTATTGAATTCAAGATGAAAAATGGGAATGGAGGTACAAGTGACACTAGAATTTAGACTATAAAATCACATGGAAACAGTGATGGAAAATGAATAGGAATATGAACATAGAAGTAAATAGAAGTAATTATGATCTTCAACATAACGGACATAATAATGATCTTTTAGTTGCTGCTTATGATAACAATATCATCAATGCGAGTATCATTACTGTTGTCATTACGATTTTCATCATTGTTATAAATATTAGTCCTTATTACTATTGCTATTAGTATAACAGTTAATTATATCGTTATCATGATCATTATAAGCATTGAAATCCAATGTCATGACCTTTATTACTGAGAATGTAATATTATGCTTTTACATAGAGCACCTCATTTTAGGAATGAATATATTAGCTCATCGATAATACTTCGGCGATTTTCTAAACGACACTATTGCTATTTTAATGTGCATTTTTTCAAATGTTCAATTTCTTAAACACTGTTTCTGAGTGATGAATAAACGGAAAATGCAGTATTTTAGCGGTTATTAATCAGTAATCTTGGGAAAAACTGTCAGCCACAGAATTTATCACTGGTGTTCTTACAGTCCTGCAGATAAAAGGCAGAGCTGTCAGCTAATTAAAGAAAGAGAAGAGCCCCATAAAACGCCCGAAAGAAAAACAAAATAAACGACCTCCTCCCGTACTCTCTGTTTAGACGCTTGCAGTTCACAGAGGTGAAACTCTGATGACTTTACGTATGAAACTCATCCAAAAGTGCAACTATCCTTGAGTCATCCTTCCACTTGTTTCACTTGAAGTCATAAAAAGAAAGGTAACAGCTTTGCAAAAGGCCAGAGGGACTGAGAAACATTTAGCAAGACAGCAACACACAAAAGAAGAAATATTTACGATGGGTAGAAGAAAGAAATACAAAAACAAGCCACCGACGCTTTCAGTATTAGAGCACAGTATTATAAGTCCCAAATGCGATGAGATCTGCGTAAGGTCATATAACTCTCATTCAACTTTTGTGAGTGTGTGTTGTTAATGTTTCATAAACTATTTAGCGATGCATACTATCTCGTCTCCTGGGTATTCATTACTGCATTTCCTGAGTGACTAAATTAAAATACCTCAGTTTGTTTTACCGTATTGAACAAAGTACACATAAACGTGGTCAGTAATGTTACAAGCGCCATAAATATCAACAAAATTGATAAAACAAGTAATAATCATAAGACCAAACATCATGTCATACTTTCTTTTCCTACCAACAGGCCACCGGAATATCTTATAACATGCATTTAGTAGCGCCACTGTCTCACTGATTAAGCTCTTTAGACAAAATGTAGCTCAGCCATGAAGCATTTCTGATTAATCTATCCCTATAGCAATCCATTCCCCGTTATTTTTGAGGAGAAAAGTTGACCATCCGACTGATTCTCCCCATTCTCAAGGGGAAAGGCGAATTTAACATATGCAAATAATGAAGACGTTGGCAATAATGATGAGCGACTTTATAATACCGTGAATCTGGCATTAAAAATAACTAAAACACGGCACATTATAGCAATAATAGTACTGACAATATCACGCAAACATTAGGATTGGTAGTGAAAATGATGGTTGCAATAACAGAATAATGTTAATAATGATAACGATACTAATCATTATGAAGATGTTAATAATATAATACAAAAATGATAATAATAACATTAGTACTAATAGTGATAACAATGGTAATAATTATTATAATCGTCATCATCATCATTGCTATTATTATTATTATTACTATTATTATTGTTGTTGGTGTTGTTGTTA